>NW_015373986.1:230843-279993 GCF_001272555.1 Dufourea novaeangliae | reverse complement strand
TCCCTACACACGGAATATTTCAAATAGCCCGCTCAGATTAGACACATGCCTGTACCGGTGCAACCATAGCCTATATCCGTATTCAAATTCAGTAATTTAAGTCGCGTTTAATAATGACAAGCTTGATTAATCGGTCAGTTGCGCTATTAAAGAAGTACTCTAATCAGGTTCGTAAGAATGTGAGTATCAATACGAACGGTCAATATTAAAACGACGAAATTGCATTAAAAACCAAAACATGATTTTCATCAGTTAGACACTGTCGTATGTATAACTTAATTGATTACATGTTTGACTCGATGGTTTCATGTAACATATTTTTTGCAGACGTCTTTTCAAACTCTACGGACTTGCAAGTACCATTACCCACCAGTCCGATGTATAAACACTCACACGAATTTATGTAAGAGCAGTCGGTTAGATTCATTGCCGAAAAAAAAGTCAAATTTTCTTCATTACAAGAGTCCCATCACATGGAGGAATTTGGCGGTCACCAGTGTACTTGCAGGAGCTCTTGCATTGTATCTGTATTATTTGAAAAGAACGAAAACCCTTCAATTAGAAAAAGAAAGAAGACGCGAGATAGGAAAAGCTGCTATCGGTGGGAAATTTGAGCTAGTTGATCCCAATGGGAAACTAGTGAAATCAGATGACTTCTTGGGAAAATGGGTTCTGATCTACTTTGGGTTCACACACTGCCCTGATGTGTGTCCGGATGAACTTGAAAAGCTGGCAACAATTGTTACTAACCTTGGTAAAACTTCGACTTACTCAAAACTTAACTCCTGGAAGCATGCTCTGTGGTATCTGTGCTATATAGAATACCAACTACATATAAGGGCAAAATATTGTTTTTATATTATCATCTCATCTTATGTTCTTCCAAGCTTGTTTTATATATTTCCTCATATTTGTAAATAAGAAGAAATTCAGATTCAACAAACCCCAGTATTGATAATTTTAGGGAAATATGTTAAAGAATTCAACGATAAAATTATTGGTCTTACTGGCACATCGGAACAGGTTGCCAAAGCGTGCAAAGCTTATAGAGTATACTATAGCAATGGACCTAAGGACCAGGATGCTGATTACATTGTTAGTAATTTAATATTCTTTAATCATATGGTTTGCATATTCATCTTTATGTTCTGTTACTAGGTTGACCACACAATCATCATATATTTGGTGGACCCAGATGGCTTATTCGTGGATTACTATGGTCTGACCCACACAGCAGAGCAAATTACTCAAAGTATTGCTATAAATAAACTGAAATTCGATAGATTCAAGAATGAATCTTGGCTTCCGTAGAATAAACTGAAACGAATCTAAGGATGACTTAATTCACTCCCGTAATATGCATTTCTTCGTAGGTAGACAATTTTTTAATTATTTCTAACATGGTATAAAAGTAAACTTTCAGATTTTTGCAGCAGCCAAACTAATCTACTCCATAAAATAAAACGTTGAGTAACACTTGTAGATATAAATAACATTATTACATTACACGAACGTACAAATGTTAAATAGTGAATTATTTAAGACGTAGGCTTAACATTGCGAGATATAAAATACATAAAAATTGAAACTACTGAAATTGAGTCCATTGGTTTGGTTTCTGAGAAACTCAATGAAGCTATGCATTTTCAAAAAATGTATCATGTATTTTTACATATTTTCTATGGAAGTGAAACACTTAATTAATTAGTTTAGTTGATAATATTTTATTAGAGTGAATGATCATACGTATACATTGTCAATTGTGAACTAATTGATTGTGTATCATACAATTAGTCATTTAATGTTACACAACGGAAGATTGAATAAAATAATTTTCTTGAACATCTGACTGGAAAATGGGAAATTCTTGGACGTATGCCATGGAGGGGGACAGAGTGGTTCGCACACTGATATATATATATATATATGACTGATGTATTCCTTATTAGCATATTCCCTAGATAAATGAAAGTCTGGTTACACTCCATCTTTATGTATGTTATTCCGTGTATTTCTTATGAACGTCGTGTCAGATACAACTGACATTTAATCCGTAGGGACAAGTCATTGAAAAGTTTATGTGAAAGGTACGATTTTTTGTATATTTTAATCAATCCTATGAATTTGTCAATGCATTTTTTAATAATTGCTATAAATTCATTGTTAAGAGGTTAGAACTTATCCGTAATAAACCACGAACATTTGTTTCGAAACATGACATATTAATGAACTTCGATTTATATTAAAATATTTTCTTGTAGGATTTTGATATTTTAGGAAGAGGATTTGATTAAAATGGCGGAAGATTTTGGAAGGGAAACACCACCAATGTACACGGGAAACGAAGACACGAAAACAGCTGGTCAACCCCTATCTGATTTCCTTTTGCAACTGGAAGACTACACGCCAACAGTAATTGCATAAGAAATTTTATAATTATTATTCGTTTATTCTCGAAGATATTAAAAAACAAGCTTTCCACAGGTACCCGATGCAATCAGCGAACATTATTTACACACAGCTGGCTTCAATGGCACAGATCCCAGGATGTAAGCACTTTATAAAAATTGAGTATCAGTTTAAGATTGTTCAGTTTTTATGTTTATACTATACGAATACTTCTATTGATTGCAGAGTCCGACTGGTTTCGTTAGCAGCACAGAAATTCATATCCGAAATAGCAAATGATGCTTTACAACACTGCAAGACACGTGGAGCTAATCAGAATACAAAAACAAAGGGGAAGGATCGGCGATACACATTGACCATGGAGGATCTCACACCAGCAGTCGCGGAATATGGCATTATAGTGAAAAAGCCTCACTATTTCGTTTGATCTGAAATCCTGCGCCATTCTGTATCTTTATTTATAGCTCTGTCATACGTGTTGACAACTAATTTCTTCAGTACTGCTGTATAGCTTATACAAGACTTCGCACATTTGTGTAATTACTCAATTAATATAATTTGAAGTCTGTACGTGTTAGGTGTCAAGGGCAACAAAGACTCAAATACATTATGTTGCATTTTGGAAACCCATTTTGTAGTCCTTGTAGTCCTAACACTGCAATGTCTCTACTGGATCTTTGCAAAACTCTTTTCTGAATGTCTAAGAATGACAGACAAGGTAATGGTAATAGAATAACAATTTAAGTACGTATAGAAGCTTTATTACTGTTGTGTCCTATCATCCACAGGCAACGGATGTCCATACCACTATTCATTTTCATTAAATAGACCAGGAAAAAGCCCAAAATGATCCTGCAGCATACCTAGTTACAAAAATATAATAGCTAAAATTCTCTTTAGAATTCATAAATAACAAACATACATATTTTAAAAAAAAAACCTCATTATTTCTAGTGCAGTGATTCAGGACAGAAAAAAACGAAATTTCTCCAGCTGACAGGCAGCAGAAGAACGCAGCGTTGCCCTCCTAGTGACTTTCGATTGCTTCAGGTGTAGCTGGTATCCCCGCATGCGCTCGATTCCCCCAAAAAAAAACCATCAGCCATATTGGTGTGTTGTATCGCTGCCCTCTCAGTAATTTCGAAGATCAGTGAGGTATTTCTTTCTTTCATCGGCTCGTTTCACCTCGTGTACGTAGCCCCGTGAACAATCTCGTGCTCTGATGCCCGATTCAACTCTGATCGATCGCCATCCGTGAACTCCGATGACGTTCGCGGGCAGAGAGAAAAAAAAGTTTGGTTAATGTTGCCACCTGGGCCCCCACGGAAATCGGTCTGTTTAGGAACATATCGCGCAAATAAACGCGTACCATTGCCAGCCGATCGAAAGACGGTCTCGTATTAACAGCTTATCCGATATTTCTCTATCCGTGTGTAGCAACATTAGCCGTTGTTAAACCGATCTTTTGAGAACCACGGTTCTCTGGACCAGACTACTTTGCTAACCGTATCTGTCGTGACTTCCATACCTTCGACCTCACTTTTACCAAGCCGATTTTTCACGTACGTTCGTTGTCTTTCGAATCTAATCACTCGTTCGTTATTGTTGTTGCCCGTGGTGAGCGTAGAACGCGCATGGATCGGTTGATTTTCTATAAGCAACAGGTCAAAATTGTCGACAGGGTTTACCAGGGATGCATCAGATGTATTCTTTGGGATAAATCAATTGGGAGATAGTTAACCTACTGAGGCCATAAACAGATGTCTCTTTGAGGCCCTGACTCAGCTAGGGCTCTCCGATTCAAGATCATCTTTATTTTATAGGCTTTCAGAACTGATTCTGAAGGAAAATGACTTTAGACGAAGGATGTTTTGTTGTCATTCACTGTTACGATATTCTTTATTGACCACAGAACTGGAATCTCTCTGTATCTTAATCGCTGTATTGTTATCATCAAAAATATCTCCCTCATTATTGACACATAATTTTGGAAAAGAAACAACGTACATTTGTATCTGTAATGTGTCATGCTAATCTTTCTTTTTATCTCCATTGGTGCAACCAAACTTTCAAATACAGAATGATTTGAGAAGTTTTGTTTCTTTCTGCTTAAAATGATTTATCTTGTTTGTAATGGACTCTTTTATTTTTCAGCGTATAGCCCATCATGACGGATTCTATGAAATTTGGTCCAGAATGGTTTGTAAAATTTTACTAATTTTACTCCTGGATCGTTATGCGTTTTCTACATTCTTTTGTGTATGCACAGGTTGCGCAATCTGTCAGCAGACAATTGCAATAATAGCGGAGGCGGTGGAGGTACTACAAGTTTAACCGCCCCGCGTTATCAATTAGCCGAACATCGATACGGACGTGAAGAAATGTTGATTTTGTTCGATCGTAATTGCAAGCCACCGGAGCCGTTGACAAATTTTTCGACGTTGTATGTCGAGAAATCTCAGCTTCCTTTGGCTCTTATACAGATGACAGAAGATGAAACGGTAATTAATGAAATATGCGCTTATACGTGGGGAGAGTAGGGTAAACCAACCAGTGAATGACCGAATTGTTGAATTTATAGACATTCAAGATTAATACATGAATATACTTATTTATAACTACAAAACAGCTGTTGAAATTGCAATTACATTTATTTTTCTTGAAATTTCTCTAAAAATAATTACTTATTTTTATCACAATTTAAAAAAAAAAGTACTTACATAGTGCAAAACATAGTGGGTAAAGGCCCGTAAATGACTGCTACATTTCAGAAATATTTTTAATAAGAATTGCACTTATTAATGTTTGCTTAATATGCTAAACTGAAAGGGATATTAAAGGTGCAACTACACTCCATTTATAAATGGATCCATTAATAATGGTCATCCACTGGTATGCAGTCAATTACTGGTTGGTTTACCCTATTGCCGCGTTGAAAAAGTATTATATTTAAAGGGTACTGTGTACAATTATTAATTGTCGGAAATTAGTTTCTTTTTCTGAAGTCATTGATGCACCATGACAATAAATTCATCGATCGATTGTGTAAGATGATAATTAACATCATTTAATAATTGTATATTCTTATTGCATCCTATATTGGGACCTGTCTCGTGAAGTCAGTTTGTGTCTAAAAATACAACACACTGGAGCCCTTGTGCCAGTTCTTCGTAGCACTATCCTATCCACTGTTGCTTACTTTACATAATCATTTTATATTCTACCATGTGTTATAATTACACAGAATTATGCTTACTTTGAAATTAAATTAATGTGTCCTTTCAGCGAATGTGGAATGGCGGAATAACTCATGTTACCGGTCAAGGCAGGGGTGGAAGCGTGGATCGCGGGGGGCGTGGGAGGAATGGAAGAGGAGGCTTGTATTCGTCCCATTATCCTCGAGGGGTTGGTTTCGACGATGCAGCCGATGGTAGAAGAATCGACAGTCAACCATTTCCAGTATGTAACACCCGGGACATCCTAGGAGCAGACACTAATGGACAAGAAGAATAATTCTATTTCGTGTTCAGGGACGAAACCGCCCGTTCGATAGATCTCAAAGCGAACGTGGGTGGTCGGAAAGGAACGGGGCCTCAGACCCGGGTGAATGGAACGGTTCTACAAGTCCGAGGAAAGAATTGGCTCGCGGTGCAAGCGGTAGCGTCGTGGAGGGTAATTGGCGGCGTCATCGTGGCGGTGGCACAGAGGACGACGATGGCTGGCGTAAATGGGGTAAAAGGAAATCCTCTCCTTCGACCGATTCGTCGTAGAGACTGATACGTTACATCGTTCGATTGAATTATCTCAGGTAGAAGCAGTTGGCGTGAAGGGGGGAGTATGGATCGGGATCGATTAGATCGAAACGAGGGAGACGGTGAAGAAGGTCGGAGCAGCGGCGGGAGATGGGAGCATCGTGGAAGTCACAGAGGTTCACACGACCCGAGTCACCATCCTCCTTCACGTACTGCTCGTACATGGGAGTCGAATCACCACGATAACAATCACGACAACCTTCCTGAATGGTGCTGCTTCTTTAAAAAAACAAGCAACAGTAAATGCTTGTATGTTATATATTTTCAACAATTCACGTTCATTGCAGGGCCACCGAAAATCCCAGCGAGAGCGGAGGAAGCTTCGACGCTTCCGGTGCGTTCCACGGTGGGATGTATTCGGACGACGACGAGGACGGGGTGGTTAGTGCGGGTGGTACCCAAGAATCGAGGACTCGACGTGTATCCGAGGGGAGTGCTGTTAGTACAACGAAACACGGCGGCAGACCATTGTCCTATAACGCGACGCAGGGGCAGCCGGTGAGTCGCGGCACCAGCAATTCGACTAGTACAATCAACAAGGATAGACCGAAGCCGTTGCATCCGATCAACGTCAAAGAGGACCACGTCGTCGAGAAGGAGAGGAGAAGCAGTTCACCGCCCTCGACGAAACCGCCGGGCATCGTGACGTCGTCGGATAGCAGCACGCCCGCCAAGACGCCGCCAGCGTCGTCCGAAAGCTCGCAGAAGAGAACGAGCGCGGCAACAAGTACGGAACAAATCGAGATTGGCAAAGTAAAATCGCACGACACGAGGAATAACAAGTCTCCCAGTAAAGTACAGGCTAGGGAGGAGGTTCAGACGGAGGCGAAGGTGGACAAGATACCCCCGACGGTCGCGAAGAGACAGCAACCGTTGCAAACGGAACCGAAGAAGGGAGTCGTGCACGGTACGGGAACGGAGGACGTCAGGCAGAAAGGCGACGACGATTTGGACCGTATGAAGGAGGAGGCGGACGCGTTAGTCGCGAAATTGATGGCCGACGAAGAGAGCCACAGGGAGAAAACTACCGCCGGTGTACCGCCATCTATTGGTAACCAACCTTCCACAGTCCCATCCACGAATGGACAGGAGAAATGGTTTTACCGTGATCCACAGGGTGAAGTTCAAGGTCCGTTCTTAGCAAGCGAAATGGCGGAATGGTGTAAATCCGGTTACTTCACCGCCAGATTGATGGTAAGGCGAACCTGCGACGAGCGGTACACCACGTTAGGGGAGCTGATGAAGATTAGTGGTAGAATACCATTTACCCCGGGGCCTCCTATTCCTCCCTTGAAGGTACAGTCCCGTTTCTGTGTACATAATTCTGTTTTTGTACCGAGGATTGTCCTTTGGAAGATTTTGAAAGTGTTGTGTCAAATCAGAATCAATTGCATTGGCAGTGACATTACGGATTGTGGTTTATTTTGATTTCATTTTGTTTCAGTTAACGGACCAGGTGATTCCTCCTGCTCCGAACGCAGTACCTGCCGGCTTGACCCCCTTGCCAAAATCTGGTATAGAAAATCCGCTTCTTTTGCTTCAATACCAGCACATGAAGTTGCTGCAGAATCAACAGATGCTTCTCAGGCAACTGCGAACGTCGGCCATAGCGAAGCTCTCGCAGTCCGAACATTGGGCGACCCTGAGTCCTGTCGAGCAGAATCAGTTGATTTATCAGTACATGATCCAAGACTCTGAGATTCCGGACGTTCCACCGATGTCCTCCAATCCGTTTGTACCTCACCTGCCGTCGCAGACTATGAACCCTGTCATGCAGCTGTTCTCGCAGATGCAACAGGTTCGTGAACGAATAAATGTTTTGTATTTAATTTCGGATTTACAATTAATCTTGTGATACAAACGTTTACAGGCTAAATCTCCGCAAGATACTCATCTAACGTCGAATCCTCATTCCACCACAGCGAGCCATCCTCCCACAATGGATCCTATACAACAACTGATTCAACAGATGGGTGGAATACAAAATATACCGGGGATGCAACAAACGAATATCAATTCAACGCCGCCCGCGACGCAAGAAGACAATCCCATAAAATCGTTGTTACGGCAGCTGAATGTTAACGCGAACGGCCATCCACAAGCGCCTCATATGGACACCGTTTGGCCCCAGCCGCCGCCGCAAATAAATCCACAGTTTAATGCACAGAATTGGCTGGCACAGGTACATCCAGAATCCTTCTGTTCGTAATAAGTATGAAATGTATTTTACCGGTACTACTGAAGTTGCATTTCCCAGGTCGGACCGATACCAGCGGTACCTCCTGGCCAAATGCCTAGTTCGTTGTGGGATTTACAAGCTAAAGAAATAAAGACTGAGCAGCAGATACTGGTCAGTAGATATGCATATATCGAAGCAACGATTAATTCATTTTTTTACGGAACAGAATCGAAACCATTCCGTGTGATTGCAGGAGGAACAGAACCTTAGGTTACAAGAGGACAGAAAGAAAGAGGAGCTGAAGAAACAGGAGGAGTTCCAGCGGCAGGCCGAGGAGGAGATCGCGAAGAGGAAAAAAGAGGAGCAGGCCAGACTGGCCGAGGAGGAGATCGCGAAGAGGAAAAAAGAGGAGCAGGCCAAACTGGCCGAGGAAGCGAAACGGAAGGATGAGGAGAAAAAGAGGAAGGATGAAGAGAAACGTAAGCAGGAGGAAGAACGAAAGAAGAAAGAAGAGAAGAAACGTAAGGAGGAGGAGAAGAAACGGGAAGAGAAGAGACGGCAGGAGGAGGAGAATTTGAGAAAGAAACAGGAGGAGGAGAAACGGAAGAAAGAGGAGTTGAAGAAGCAAGAGGAGAAGCAAAAGAAGGAGGAAGAGAAGAGGAAAAAATTGGAGGAGGAACAACGGAAACAGGAGGAAGAAAGAATGCGGTATGAATTTTTATTCATTCATCCAATCGGTCGGTGGGCATACCGGTCGAATTGACGTCGGAAGAAATTAATTGAAACGTTTGTCACAGGAAAGAAGCAGAGGCCCGTAAACAGGCGGAAGCTGAAGAGCAGGCTCGCCGGGCAGAACAGAGGCGGAGGGAGGCGGAAGCACTACGAAAGTTGCAGGAAAGAAGTAAAGCACCTTGGGCGCAGGCACCTCGTACGCCAGCGCCCGCCATTCCAGCTGCTTCGCTCGCTGAGATCCAGAAACTCGAGCGAGAGAAGAAAGCTGTACGTGACAATTGTTTAAAATGTTCCCGGGAATCGTTCGAAACCGCTTAATAACATTTACAAAACCACAGGAGGAACAACGGTTTCAACAGATGATGCAACAGCAACTGGCACAGCAGAAGGCCATCGAGACAGCCCAGGAGGCATCGACGACCGATTCGTCGAAAAATCGGTTGAAGTTCAAGTGGGCGGAGAAGGCGACAGCCTCTAGCAAACCTCTGCAGGTGAAGAGTCTCGCGCAGATTCAGCAAGAAGAACAGGACCGTATCACCAAGGTAAAGGTACTTATTACCTTTTTTCACACATTCCGTTATTTTATATTTATTATACTGATCGTTAATGCTGATTCTTCAGCAGCAGGAAAGGGAGCGTCAGGAGAAGGCGGGCCAAAAGGAATCGACGAACGTGCTACTGAACGCCGGTATTTGGGGCACTGCTTCCCAGTGTCTGAACTGGACGAACTCGAGCACGGCCGGCGGCGGTGGTCCGGCATGGTCGAACAACATCGTTAGCAGCGGTTTCTGGGACGATCCCACGCCCGTCAAGTCATCAACAACCTCTAAACAACCGGCCAAGCAAGCCACAACGGCGAAGTCACCTGCTGCTAACCAGCAGCAACAAAGCAACAAGATGAACAAGAGTAAAAGTAAGAGGGAGGAAGAGCTGGTGAAGAAACTGTTTGAACAGAACACTGCCAAGACAGACGATTTCACGCAATGGTGCAACAAGGCACTGAGCGGTTTACAGGTGTCCGTGGACAGTAAGTTGTGATTCATTTTGTTCTTCGTACATTGTGTACACTCCTGATTGGTCGGTCGCTGTAATTGTTGCCGATTTCAGTACCCACGTTCGTTGGATTCCTGCGGGATATCGAGTCTGCGTACGAGGTAAAGGAATATGTTCGAGACTACCTCGGTGATAACAAACAGAGCTCAGAGTTCGCTAAGCAATTCCTCGAGAAACGTAGCAAATGGCGGTCCGCCCAGCGACCTCAGGCGCAAGCGGATGATCTCTGCAAACCTGCCCCTGCTGTCAATCCAAACGCGCCCGCGGAATTTCAGGAAGTGAAGGTATTTTTTAATTTTCAAGGATTCACCGCTAGTGATGGCTATAGACATAAAAATATTATAGAAATATTTCTATATTTGTAGGTTAGGTGTGGGTTAGGTATATTTAATTGATTAAATATATTACATATATTTCATATCGATACGTATTGATATAAAAACATTATAGAAATACTTTGAAATTTCGATATTTATAGGTTAGGTAACGATATTGGAATATATCGATACAAAATATCTACATTTGATTTGAAAAATACCGATATTCGTGTTTCCGGTCCCCGGCATTGCATTCCTATATGCAAAACTGAAAAGACTATTATTGTTAAGGGTTGAATGATGTTTCAGGGGAAATCGAAGAAGCCAAAGAAGGGAAAAATGTACAAAGTCGATAATAGAATTCTAGGCTTCAGCGTAACCGCGGCACCCGACCGCATCAACGTTGGCGACCGTGATTACGGTGAAGATGTGTGAATCCGAATTTCCGGTACTGTTTCCGATCCTCACCGTTGGAGATTTTTTGCGACGCTTGGCCCGACAACTACGGTTCGTTATTTATTTATTGTAGATGCCAAATGACCGTTCTAAGGAACCCGTTACGAGTACTTCATTAAACAGAACAAAAAAAAACGATATATTACATGTATACATAATATATATATATTAAGATCTCTTTTTTTTTTATGGTTAAAAGCATGCAAGGATAATCTTGGTACCCCCGTTTCTATCCTTTGACTCGATCATTAATGGGAGCCTTAGACACCGATTCTCTCAGCGTGGCATTGTTTCCTCCTTAAACGAAACGGAACTGAAAAGAGGAAGAGAACTCTATTGTATATAATTTACTCAACGGAAGGAACATACACACATACACATGGCGGGCACTCGCCTGCTATCCAACGTGATGTACACGTACATTTCATGTGTCACACATACATACAATACACAGAGGACACACACACTTTTGTAATAATTCATCGTTACTCGCCGCGGACGAAGAGTCGATCGATGAAATTCTGTATCGATCGAATACATCGCAGTCGAAAGTAATTACGTGCTAACGGGACGAAAGGACGGAATACGACACAGGAAGGTAGACGAAAAAGAAAAAAAAAACGATTTGTTAAATGTGCGTGCGTCGGTTGTTGAACTATTTACGAGCGCGCCAAAATTGATGGCATATGTGAATCCTATGGATTTCTTGATTTTATCGCGACATCACCCAACCTATTTGTCCTGTGTTCGATACGTTGAAAGTTTCCAATTCACGAAGAGACATTGAAGAAAAAAAAGGAAATGATATTTTGACTGAACGACTACTAAAAAGAAACAAGGAACGGTTGTATTGTTACCACATGTGGACCCGAATGATTGAACACGAGAACCGAAAGATACTTATAGCACTGACATCTCGAGGGAAACGAAGGAACCTCTTGTACTTTCTTAACGCTTTGGATACCCTGACGTAAAGAAGAGAAAGAAAACTTAATAATAATAACAGTACTTGCATGTTGTACGATTTTTTAACAGCGAAACGAATTGTATCTTCCATTTTTCCCGTTTTTTGCACCCGGACCGAAAGGGGAAGAGTATGAAAGTAAGCTCGTGTGTAATCCTGCGGAACTTTATAATAATAGCACACAAGGAACTTCCGGTTTTTATCACCACCGGCGGCATATCCTTCTTCTGAGAGACACTGGAGATCGATCCGAATCAATTAAAACGAAGAATTCGACGTAAGATTTAAGTAATGCAATATTGTAATAATTTCACAGAGAAAGGAAGAACCAGTATCTTTTGTAAAGTTTTAAATGTAAGTGTACATGTCGTGGGGAGAGAATTTTAGCAAGCTTATCGGAGATACACACTCACCTTTTGTTTTTTTTTCTTCTTTCCTCTCTTGTTTCGTTTTTCCTTTCTAATCGGACTTGAAAACTACTTGAATTGAAGAAAAGAAAAGAACGAAACGGCAGGACATAATCTGTTCGTAACCCGCGAAGAATATTACGACAGACCCGACCGTTTTTTTTTTTAATAATTATAATGGTTGTTGATTAAGGTTCGTTGATCTTCTTTTAGTACGCGTGCGATTATGAAAGCAAGCGGTATACTTAGGGGAAGACCACAGAGCCTTGAGTGAAAGATTTATGTATAAATAGATAAATGTACAGTAAATACGAGGATAATTAATTAGGCAAAACAAACAAATCATTGATATTATATTAATATTATTATTATTATTGTATCTAACGTACAACATTAATAAAAATAAATATTATTATATTTTCAATGTAGCCTTTTCATTTTTTTTTTGTACGCGTTGTTTTTCCGACTGTTGAAATTTTATCGTTTCGGAGGCGTTGTCTGAATAAAACAAAGATTGAATATTGTACTTGGATAACTAGGTTGAATAATGAAATCACTTGTATGTAATTTGGTTACCATCAGACGTATTGTAAACGAGACGTCACATTGCACGGCGTTAAGTTCAAAACTATCGCAATAGATTATGTTATATAAATAAACGGACGTGTTGAGCCTGTAAATGCGAGCGAATCCTACACGTAACATTTAGGTGTTTTCTAATACCTGACGATGTAATATATTTTACATGTGAACAAGCGTTGCGTGATTTAGCATACAACTATGAAATGTTAACAACACTTATACAGACATGCCGATTCATACGATATGTTACGGATCATAATAAAAAAAGAGTCTCTTTGAAAAAAAAGAAAAAAAAAACAAAAACTCACAGGAATTATTTTTACGCGCACGATACGACCGAACTGCGTTCTCTTGTGATGACAGGCGATGAACAATAAAAGAAACTGCTTTTTATCCATTTGATTTTCGCTAACAATTGTATTTGTACTTTGGACACTGTGTTTCTTTTTTTCTTTTTGGTTTTTATACCGTACATGATAGGATGTCATTGAAACAAAAAAAACTATGCTGGTACATACACACATCTTGAACGATGGAATAGTAACTAGAAAGAAAATGTGTTCTGTTCCGAAGACGTCAATCTTCTTTTCCATCACCTTGTGCTTGTATCACGTTAATCTCCGTGTAATTTTTCGCGATGTCAATGTACTAAAATCATTCGACCATTAATGAACAAGAAAAATTTAATGGTAACGCTTATGGTAATTACCTTTCTTGGAACGAGAACTTCTAAAATTTGTATAATAATATAGCACAGCGACACAACCAGCAGATACGCTAATACTCCACTGCGAACGTAGTTTGCCAATTGTTCGCCTAAATCTTTTCGGGCCTCTTTTCTTACTAAATTGTACACTATCTCAGTTCTTCTGGTTACATTGAACCAGTTGTAAAATAGACTAATTCGTTTGTTGGTTTCGAAGGGGCATTTGATATCGCCTTTTCTGTAATCTGTTATAGCAGTTTCCAGTCCATCGACGAGAGCAGGTACCGTGGGCTCGACTAAATAAATTAAATCAGGAGGTAATACTTCCGGAATGCCACCAACTTTCGTCGATACCACTTGCAAACTAAAACACAGCAACAAATATCTTATTCATATTGGGTCGATGCGAAACAATTGGTTACATAATAGAAGAATGGTATGATGACAAAAATATAATGTACCCGCAAGAGGCAGCTTCAACGATTGCCATACAATAAGCTTCTGTGAGGCTAGTGTTCAAAAAGATATGGCCTTTGTTCAACACATGCCTAATCTCGCAATGTTCCACGCTTCCTAGTAACGTGACTCTGTGTTGCAACAAATTTCTTTCCCGTACCTCCTCGATAAGCCATCTCTTAGGACCGTCACCGGCAATCAGAAACTGCACATCCAGGTGCCGACTACAAATATCGGGTATAATTCGAGCTAATAAATCGACGCCTTTGCGATACACTAATCGCGACACTATCACTATCGTGACTACAATTAATAATAAAGTGTATATTAGTAATATCCGTGTATCTTCAATGATCTTCGAACGTTCGACTAATATCCTGGATATATTTCGTACTGGACTTACTAAAATTAGTATCCTGTTTATTAACGTCTGGCATAAACAGCGTTGTGTCCACAGCATTTGGTATAACGAAAACCTTCTCCTTCGGTACCTTGGCCCTTAATACTGTATTCTCTTTTCCCGTGTGGGACACGCATATGCAGTGATCACAGTCTGCTAAAGATATCTCCAGAAACTTATTCGTTAAGATCGCCGAGGCATCGGCGAACCCAAACAGGGAATGATCGGTAAAAATGGTCTGAAATTTCCAGTACAGTTTACTAGACAGCCTTTTTACATTTTCTTTTCAGGTGACTTACTTTCAGTCCCATTAATCGGCCGATTAGCATCCCTTCGTGAGCTAGCGCGGAAAATGCTGAATGGCCATGCACTATTTGAATCTCTTCCCTGATGAAGATGTATCTAATTAATGGAATGGAACAGATCATGGTCGGAAGAACACATTGATTGTAGAAGACCTTGACTGGTATGTAGTAGACCTTGAACGAAGAATTATTTAGTTTAGGCTAACAAAGAGCATTCTCTCTTGATAAGTAAATGTATTACGTACTTTCAGGCCGTTGGTCATGTAACGTACCCCAACTCTATCTCCGTAGGAATGCGTGAGTACAACAACTTTGTGTCCCAAACCCAGCAGACACTGGGACAGATTAAAAATGTGCTCCTCCACCCCACCCATGTTTGGATAGAAGAAGTCTGAGACCATACTGCAAATGTATGTATCTTTTGTAACTGAATGCCATAATATAATGTAATATAATGCCTAATGTAATTTAACAAATTACCAACCATATCTTATGCTTTACAATACCCATTTTCATATCTGCACAGCAGCATGACTCATGTGGCGAGATAACACGTGTTATTCCGTCAATTTATTGGAGTCCCTCCAAAACCACCTGAGAATTATCCTGCGTTTACGCACGTGAGAATCAATGGCTACTAAGCTTATCATTTTTATGATTCTTTAAAAACGTTTCACGCAGAACAACCTCCATAAAACTGTTGCTATTTCTGTATTTAAGAAAAAAAAATTTAATACAAAAAACCGTTCGCACTAGGTAGTAAAAATTACAAGAGGTTATGTAACGTGTTTACGTTCTCCATGTTAGGTGTGTAAATAATCCGGTTTATTTGTTTTCAGGCGAAATAAGAGAAAATGAGGTCCACATATTTTTTTCTTCCTTTTCAATTTTACCGGCATTGGCGAACTCGCTGCGATTAAGTCGAAAAACGGTGAAAAAAAATTCGATCACGGGAGATTCATCGCCTGCAATGGGGTGGGGCAGCGATACATTTAAATCGAGCCTGGAAACGATTCGTAGTTCGATTCGATTCAACTTACCGCCAAAATCAATGATTATCGAGCTTTTGATTCTCGAAGATCAATAGTCGATCCGCAGTAATTTAAATTTCTTTCCATTCCTAATGAGTCTTGATACAATCCTTTTCAAATTAAAGGAGAACAAATTTAGCATACTATAAATGGACTTGTAATTCTTAAAATCGTTATGTTATTTCCATACCGATAGAGTTTTGTTAATGTTAGCAAACTTTACCAATAAGTATCGAAGCAAGCACGAAAGATCTATATTGTACTTTGTCTTCTGTATTTCGAATGATTTCTTTTGAAGCCCAATAATAGCAAACAATGGAAGGTACAACTTGTTTCAAATCACCTCACGAGTCCCTCATTTTCGGGTCCTTCAACATGTATTTCGAATGATTTCTTTTGAAGCCCAATAATAGCAAACAATGGAAGGTACAACTTGTTTCACCTTCACACTTTTTGTTACACCCTGTACATACTTGTATTATACTATGCGTATTTTACGTGTCCACCACTGCCAGTAAGGGAGGAGCGTGGAGGTAGAGGGGGGTGATGCAGTACGGACAGCAAGGTATTAGTCCAAGAGTAAGAGAGAGAGGGTAGACGACAAAAAGGAGAGGGGGTGATGTATAGTTTGGTTATATGTCGACGACGGTCAGTGCACAACAAATGGTCGACATGTTTCATCAACGATGCGGGCACCGTGTTATTTTGACGAACAACAATTGCACGGCTGTACGAGACTTCTCAGAGTACAATTACGGGCTGGTGTTCAGCGCGGAGCCGCTCAAGGATGACGAGCTGTTCGAAGTTCGTATCGACAAGAAGGTAAACCAGGAAAACTCGTACCCGTCCAGTCCACTGGTGGACCGTTGCTGTTCCCCTGCATCTGTCAAAAGTGTTGTTTACAACGCGACTGTCTTGAAGTTTCCCGTTTAACGTTTGTACTGGCGCGCCCCGGTCTCTGAAAGACTGTCAACTGATCTGTCGTCAACCAGAGTTGGGAAAAATGTAATCTAATTACAAAATACAAATCACAATTGCATGACAATTACATTGTAATTAAATATACTAAATTTACAATAAAAATTACAACGTAATTGTAATTGCCCTGAAGTTACATTGCCATTACATTGTAATTGCAATTTAGATTTTGTAATTAGATTACATTTTGCCCAACTCTGTCGTCAACGAATCGTGCCCAGTAGTGGTGTAAAGTTCCATTGTGTACTTTGATGTAACGTTACAGTGATGTAGTGGTCCCCATAAATGAAAGACTAAACTGGGGTTAACATTAAACGTAAAATTGATTGCCTCGCTGATTATAGTTACATTTTCTGCAGATGATATCATGGACTGGTAGTATAGAGATTGGGGTAACAGAATGTGATCCGGAAGTGATAGAACTGGCTGCCTGTGCCGGCAACCTCTCTCAAGGAACATGGATCATGACCAAGTCCTGTATAGTCCACAACGGAGCCAGGACAGTGGAAACGTATGGGATGGACCTGAGCACCTTGGAAGAAGGAAATACTTTAGGAGTAATGAGAACATCCAACGTACGTTCCAACCATTATATCAAGTGTATGCAAAAGTATTTGGCCCTATTTTGAACTGCAGCATCCGTTACTTGAAGTAGTTTGCATACACATAACATATCAATGCTTATTTATATGTTTTAACTCGCTCATTGTATAATATCTTATTATTCCAGAATGATCTGGTATTTTATATAAACGGCATCTCTCAGGGTGTTGCCGTGTCGAACATACCAGAACGGATTTTCGCGGTTATAGACATGTACGGCGATTGCGTACAGGTGACCATAACACATCCTCAGACTGCCTCCGTTCTGTCTGTCGAGCCTAAAGACGAAGTGGAAATAAACAACGATTACGCCCTCGGGGAGGCGTCCAATTCATCCACGGCCAATCTAGTCGCTAATTTGAATGTTAATTTAAACGTTAATGTGAATGTGAATTTACCGAAGAACCCGAGCCTTGCCGCGATCAGAGAGGATAGACTGAGGTTTCACGAGAGAGTAGGCACGCTGGTGAAGCTCTCGAACAACGCCAGAACGGCTGAGAGAAGAAGACCTTTAGATGAATTTAATAATGGGGTGGTCATGACTCATAGGCCGTTGAGGGATAACGAGTTGTTCGAGGTAATGAAACTGTGCCTTCTCTTCAGACGTCCAAATATGTTCGAATCGCTTGAGACAGAATTTTATCGATAAGTTACATTATTACAGGTACGAATCGACAGGCTTGTGCACAAGTGGTCAGGCAGCATAGAAGTTGGAGTCACCATGCACAGTCCAACAGCGTTAGAATTCCCCGCAACGATGACCAACATGCGTTCAGGAACGACCATGATGTCTGGTTGCGGGATCTTGGTGAACGGGAAGGGCACGTGTCGTGAATACGGGGAGTTCAACTTGGACGAGTTACGGGTACAATTAAGAATGATAATTAATGTAACAATTAATCGAAATCACGTCGAATAGAATTCCGTTAATGTGTTGTAAACGTTTAGGAAGGAGACAGGGTAGGCATGATAAGGCGAAGTAATGGGAATCTTCATTATTTAATTAATGGTTTAGACCAAGGTATTGCTGCTAAAGTACCTGCAGGTGTATGGGGCGTTATCGATCTCTACGGCATGACAGTGAAAGTAACGATCGTGGATCGAGACGAAAGAGAGGAACAGAATTTAGTTACTAGAAGAAACACGTTGCAGCTACAGGGTTTAAATGGTGAGGCTGCTAACATTATAATTAGTCTAGACATGTAAAATGTAATTTTTTTTTAAACTGGATTTAATACCAGGCTTTAATTTTTCAGAAACGGAGGAAGAGCCACCGGATAGGCTCATGTTCCATACCTGTTGCGGTACACATGTGGAAGTGATAAATAATGGTCGTACAGCGCACAGACCTAAGTAAACGCACTTTCTAAAATATTTCCAATCACCGAAACATATTTTATATATTATATCGTCACATACATAACTGTTTTCCAGCGTAATGGACGATTTTAACAACGGCGTCGTGCTAACTTCGAGGCCCCTTAAACCAAACGAGTTGTTCGAGGTGAGACTGGACAAGATCGTCACAAAGTGGGCCGGTTCCATCGAGATAGGTGTCACCACTCATTCTCCCACCGAACTGGAGTTCCCTTTCACTATGACAAACGTTAGGTATGTAAAACAATACAGTAATGCCTCGATGAGTGCGACATACTCCACTTCGGAGCATTCATGGCAAGGCGGGGAAAGGTTTTCAATCTTTCATAAATTTGTTTTTTTTTTTCTTTGCCCAAAGCCAAGCCTCTGCTTAGCTTCTGTTTACTCTGTATTGATTGGTTTCACAGGGGGAATAACGCCGTAGCTCGTGTCGCATTCGTCGAGGGATCACTATGAAAAAATTACGTGCTTGTTCTTTTGTAGAATTTACGTTAAGTTTATCGCCCGTGTTATTGCTCGAAGGTGGTCATGTCCCTTGCAGATCCGGCACGTGGATGATGACAGAGAACGGTGTGATGCACAATGGAACCGCCATTATAGTTCAATACGGACAGAATCTCGACCGATTGCAGGTTGGTGACCGTGTTGGTGTGATGCGAAAGGACAATGCGACGTTGCATTTTTATGTAAATGGGGCCGACCAAGGAGCAGCCGCGATGAACGTGCCCGAAAGGGTCTATGGTGTGATCGACCTTTACGGACAGGCGGCGCAGGCCACTATAGTGGACAACGCAGACTTTTACAGTCCTACTACGAATAATTCGAGCTTCAGCAATACCACCTTGTATAGGTCTGTAAACGTCTCATCGGTTCTCGAACAGAGTTCGAACGTATTGTCCTTGACAGATGATTGTGTTCCACGAACAGTGACTTAAGGTTTCATCACATACACGGCAAGAACGCTAAGATCATAAACAATGGATTGACTGCTTTGAGGCCCAGAGCTTTGGGTGAATTCAACGAGGCGATCGTGATTGCGAACCGTGCGCTTAGGGACGGCGAGATGTTCGAAGTGACCATCGATAAAATGGTGGACCGATGGACAGGGGCGATCGAAGCCGGTAAAACAGCGTTTAAACATGTCTGATTATGTTTGTTCCCCTTTGGTGGACCTAACAAGAGAATATCGTAGGTGTGACGGTTATAAGGCCCGACGAATTGGTGTTCCCGTCGACGATGACCGATATCGATCACGATACCTGGATGCTGTCCGGATCGAACGTTATGCGGGATGGTGTTACTTTAAGGAATAATTACGCCTGCGATCTGGACAAGCTAGTAGAGGGTAATAGAATCGGTATGATGCGATGCATGGACGGTACTTTGCATTATTATTTAGACGGGATTGATCAGGGAGCCGCCTGTACTGGTTTACCATCGCATGTGTATCCGGTGATCGATTTATACGGTCAATGTGTTCAGGTACTGCGATCGTTCTATCAAATAAAAATTAAGGAAACATTTGATTTATGTTTGGACACGCTTATCAGGTCACGATAGTACTGCCAGAACGCAGGGATCCAATGACCCAACAGTATTTACCATCGGAGAACAGTACTAGTCAGCAGCCTACGTCCGTGATCCAGCTGCAAGCTCAAACGGAGATCATGCATAAGTTCCACGAATCAGCTGGCCTGAATATTCAGCTGAACAGCGATCGAACAGTGGCGACCAGGGAATACAATAACTGTCGGGAGTGCGATAATGCTATATTGTTGAGTGAAACGCCATTAGAGAACAACGAGCTGTTCGAGGTCGCCATTAAAGAGGTTGCACGGGAGTGGAGTGGTTGTTTGAAGATTGGAGTGATCAGCGCTGAAAGCGGAAATTGGTTGACGTTTATGAATCTTGTGACTGTTATGGGATCGATTCCAGTCGATGCTTGGTATTTAGCAGGTAAGAAATAATAAATGTCTTTGTCACCTGAGGTCAAGTATTAGTTGTACCCTCGCGAGCAAACTTGACTTCCGTTAGGGGACCAATTTTGGTTTAAAGTTTTGCATGTGATGTCAGGTGTATAAAGGTGATATTTTGTTTTTTTAATTCCTGTGTGTTTCAGGTAACGAGGTCAGACACAACGGTTACGTTCTCTGCATGAATTACTGTCCAAGTCTAGAGTGGCTACGGGTGGGCGATAAAATCGGCATGAAACGGACGCACGAGAGTAACTTGAAGTTCTACATAAACGGCGAGGACATGGGGGTGGCAGCGTCGAGCATACCGGAAAGCGTGTACGCTGTGATCGAACTTTTCGGTGCGACTGTGGCTGTGAATACAACGAGTAGCAAGCAGCAGAACGCTGCTGTCTCGCCGAATGCCAGCTGGAGGCTGCAGGACTCGTTGGAATTGTTGCTGGACCCTATGCCTCCTGTTCTACGAAAGTATGTCCTAATGAAACTTATCAAAGTGTTTATTTATACAGATATGTTACATATAGACTGCGGGTTTTATACATTTATAACCTATAGAGGTCTATACAATAGGATAAAGGACAAAACCAATTTTTTATTCAATTCTGAACCCAATATGATACTTAAGAAAAGAAAGAAATTCCTATATTTGCTCTACTCTTTATGAATTACTTTAGAAAGTATCATTTATATATTTGTATATATTTTAATTTATTGTAATTATATATTTTAATTTATTCGTAGCGATGCCGGAATGGACACATCGGTGGACGTATCCGAGGGAAAGTTGGCGAACGAGGCGACGCTTACGCCGACACAGCCTGCTGTTCAGGCGACAGACGAAATCGATTGGAATTACGAGTTCCACGAGAACCATGGACGAAATATCCAATTAGAAACGAAAACGAACGCGCGGAGGGTAGCTAGCTATAATCAAGGTACCATTAATTCTTTCGGGGATGACGTAATAACAACGCCCGTAAACGAAATATGCATGTGTGTATGTTTTTTTTCAAGGTGTCGTAATGTCTAGTCGTCCCCTGATAAAGTACAAGCCGTTCTGTGTGAAAATAGACAAGACCAATGACCGATGGGTTGGTAGTCTTTTCTGCGGGGTAACCTGCATCTCACCGGAGAAAGCGAATTTCCCGTTGACTGCTCTTGGTTTCAAAAAACACTCGTGGATCATCTGCAGCGACTGGGTGTCCCACAATGGTATCAGGGTAGGTGTTAATTAGATTTATATGAAATTATAAGAACCGTAAGAAAGCGTTTTTTGTTTTGTTTTAAATTAGAGTGTCATGACGCATCAAATAAATTCAAGTAGGTCTTGTATTTTCATATCTTTTAAGTTGTCTTTGAGTGAAATTTTTAATTTATATTTGTTACGGAGGAGGTCATATTTGGAACAGTGGAGGATCAAGCGTTCAGTAGACATTATAGAGTCGGACTCTTCGAATTTATGGAGCTGGATTTTTTGATATTCCGTAGGCGTGCGTGGCTCTAGACAATGTCTAATTTTTACTTTTGAAATGGCCACTTGTTCTCTCCTTGGTAGAGCGATGGTCGTTTTCGGATTCTCGAAATAAATCATCGTTTCATCGTTTTCAGGTGAAAACGAAATACGGGTCTGCTTTGGAGAGTCTGCAGTCGAATACCGTGGTAGGTTTGGTGATTGACAGCGACAACGGATTACGTTTGCTGATCAACGGTATCGATCAAGGGGTCGCTGCGACGGATCTACCCCCTTACGTTTACGCCGTGATAGATTTATATGGCCAGTGTGAACAAATTTCCATCGTAACTGAGACATTTTTACCTGGTTTCGTCGATTACCCCGGGACCGTGGCGGAGTCTACCAGAGCGAAGATAGAGGACACAGAAAATTCTAGGGAAAAGGCTGACTTGGAGTGTCACGAGAAGGAAAATATCGTCGCAGCTGCGTCCTTGGATCTGTCTTCGTCTACCTCCCCGAGTGTGTCCAGTCAGTGCAGCTCGAATGTCAAGGCCGATAATATCGTAGAGTATTCCGGGTTGAGCAACGACAATGCTCATTTAACGAATAACATAGAGAACAAACCGGACCCTGAGGTGCCCGACAGCAACAACTTGGAGCCGAGTACAGATACAAGTAACGACACCCGAAACGTTCGCAGTAAAAGCTACGACAACTCGAACCAGTTGAATCACAGCGAGTGTACAAATGTAGAGATTAATAACGCGACGAATATTAATATTAAGAATTGCACGGCGAACAGCACCAGCAACATGAATAGCTTGAACAGCAACAACGCGATAAACGCAAGCATAGCGTCCAACAGTCAACGGAATAACTTGAGTTCCAGCCACCAGAGCGTGTTGACCTCGTCGCAGACGTTCTCTTCACAGAATACTCTGAGCAACGCGACGTCGGACATCTCGAACACCGTTTCCTCTGGCTTCAGTGAGATGCGGTCGAACGTGTCTTGGAACAATACCGTGGATAACAATTCCGTTACCGGGAACACGACCCTGTCGGGACAGAATACGATTTCGAATCACAACGGGTCGTATCTGCAATTGCTACAAGCTCCGTCCATAACCACTGGAACGAATGTTATTTCGTCGAGAAAGTGCGAGTACTTGAAGGCCTGCATGAGGCTAAAGAAGTCGTTGGTCTTGCCCGATGAGTTTTTCGCTCTGGAGGACGTACTGTGTTACTGTAGCGGCTGTTATAAAGTCGAAGGGGACAGTGCAATCTGCAGAAAAGGCGATCCGCCGGCAGACTTCGCTGTACCAGTTGGCTGGACCAGGTTCCCGTTGAAGCAGAGTATCAATGCCAGTCAGATACCACAGAACACCACAGACAAATGGCATGTTGCCTTTTATGGGATACGTCTGGACGCAATCAGGTAAAAGGATACACTGGAAATATAATGACAGTGGATGCGATAAGTGCAATAAATATCCGTTCCATGTGCAGATTGATCTTGGACACAGGGGAATTAATGACGAAGGAGCAGCTGGATGTTAGTAACGTGACAATGAACGCAAAAGCGGAGGACCAGAATCCTCAGGTAGCTTTCTCCCCGAGTATAAAGTACGCCGCGTCCGAAGAGTTCACCAGAAGGTATCCGTAAGTATTTTCTGCTATTTGTAGGTTAGGGTCTTGAAACTAACAACAGCTACACTAGGGTAAAAGACCCATTTATTGCTATCTATCGAATCACTGTCATCCTAGACTGTTTTAATACATATTGAATTATAATAAAAACTTATGTATTTGGTCAGTTAAGACATGAAGTGTGCAGTAATGTCAGTGTCAGTGATTGGGGTCTTTTACCCAATTCTACACAATTCTCTAACCGTGTTGTAGGAAAGGTGTTACAGAAGAAGGGATTGGCTCTAATTGAGTTTTCTGTTTTTGTAGATACATCGACACCCAGTCAAACAAAAAGCTGAACGCCTCCACGGCTTTTCAGCTGCTGGTTAGACCTGGTTCATACACCATCAGTCCCGACGTGACAGACGGTGGTGTTTCTGAATTCAAGTACAGCAAATGGGCAACCAAAGAAGCAGGGGCCACAGTGATCGTGGCTCTCTTGATTCACCTAGATGGATTTTAATCAAGAATTCAACCTTCCCCAACCCCCCACGAACAGTGTGAGAACGTTTCCAGATTGTGATTCGCAGTGAGAGAACGAGAGAGAGAGAGGCGTGTGTTGTTTTCGTTTGGAAGATGAACGAGTTGTGTACATAAGGGCGTTGCATAACGTAATATAATTATCGTAAGATTTTTTAAGGGCAATTTTTTATCTTAAATTATTCCAAGTCGAATCTCCGCTGTGTAATTGTACATTTTATGTTGAATTCTGCGTTAGGTACTTCAGTATGAACACCCCAGCGATCTAGGGGTACTGCTGTTCCATAAGGATCTGTGTTTTTCGAGAGTTTCCTAGGTTACCTTCCGCCTTAGTTCAACCTTGCGATTGTTAGAACCCGAGACACAGGTGTAATTGTTCATTGACCGTCGATCGAAGCGTTACTCTAATCGGTTCGTTGAAAGTATAATGCCGTAGCACGTGTATCGAGTACATAGTTATGTGTAATTATGTTATACAGGTAAATGTAGCTACTGGCCTAGGTGTGTCGTGAAACGAAGATCATGTCGAGCAGGTTCGTCACTGTATTTAAAGTGATACATTGACCTTCGTGTGATTCACGCCTAAAGAAAATACCAAATTCTTTATAAGTATCAGCCGTCGCAAAACGAAAGAGATCTCTTTTTTCCTAATTTCTCGTTTTCTTTGTTTTTGGTTTACGAGGCACCCCCCACTCACATCGACACAGAGACGTGTTAAATGTATAATGTAGAAATAAAAACGAAATTCGATGGAAAATTGTAAATCACCGGCTGGAGGCTACCCACGTAGAATGTTTCCGAAGAATCAAATTTTTCCCCCACATGTATCAGAATAACTTCAGGAGAAAAATCGAATAACTATATTTTCAAATACGCTGTTTAGGGTCGCAGTTTTTCTTTGTGAATATCATGTGCACTATTTATAAACGCATACGAATAATATAAAATGGAAGAGAGAAAAGAGGCATCGACGTGTTTGTATTTTTCAAACTCACTTTATTACTCGTTTATTTTCCGTTTTATTTAATATTTCTTCTTCTAATGTTCATTTATTTATTCTTTTTCAGTTTAAAAAAAAACAAACTAAGCTCCAGTGAACTATTTTCTTCAACAGATACGAAAAGCGGTTCCTGCTAGAAAATTCAAGAAACGCTACAGGCATTTATACATACATAAATTAAATATTCACGTGGTTATTCGACTGAAATACGCATAACAATATAATTTCCTCGTAGACAACGTGTAGATCTACTCATCCCAGTATCAAAAACCTAGAGAACAAAGCGCAAACTCGAAGGAATTCTTAAAGAGGAAGAAAATCGGTTGATCCTGTTCTTGTGATTCTTCCTATCTCTCTCTTCAAAACTCTCCGAGACGTTACTAGCATGCACCTCAGGTTTCTACACCCAAATTCGAACGTTCTGATCCCAGGAGCAACTAGCAACGGCCATGCCATTCCCAGAGACGCTCAGAGACGTTACCCGGTTCTCGTGTCCCGTCATAACACCTTTGAGACAAAGGTACAAGCAATTTACAATCAAAGAAACATTGCGTTAAATCGTCGGACTAATTCTTCAAAACTATTTCAGGAACTACAACGAAACGCTCACCGTTGTACTGGTTCTTCAGTGTGTCCCAGATGTGAATAGAATTGTCGTCACTTCCGCAGAATATAAATCTACCGCTCACCGACAGGCCGCACGACGTGAATCCAGGGTTCGAATTCGGCGGCTTGAACGAAGCCAGCTGCTGATCGGATCTCAGGTCCCATAGTCTTGCCGTCTTATCCTCCGAGGCGGTTACAAAAGCATGCCCTGACGGATGGTACTGGAACAATCGGCAAAAAATGTAATTATAGTAGAAAGTTTCAGGTTTTCTTGTTATTTCGAACCTATGAGAACCCTTGACGGGCTAAACAAATTTTTCTTCGCGTTCAGTCGCGAGAAATCAACCTATAAAATTCTATATTTGCACAAACATCCGCAGGCTAAGTGATAACCAATCCTCCAAAGTCAGCAGAAAATCGGTTACTAGTTTTATTCGTAGGAATAGTCAATCAGTGATCAATAGTACTTACGCAAACGGAATTCACATCAGCCTCGTGTCCGAAGAAAGTCTGCTTCGCGGTCTCTTCTCTGACGTCCCATAGCTTGCACGTTCTATCGACCGATCCGGTGATGTAATGGCTCATGTCAGGGGATAAACTGATGCTGACAACGTCCCCCGCGTGCGCAGGGAAGTCTGTTGTCTTTTTATTCGCTTCCAGATCCCATATACAGCTGTCCAAAAAAAAAAACATTAACATCATAGTACAGTAAATCCTGGATGAGTGTTCCAAAACTTCAAACAACATTAAATATCATTGGCTTCAGAATTCCAAGATCTATCACTGTGCTAAACGTAATTGAAAAGCCAGCGTTACACCTGGGGACATCTCCTTGTCAGTACTGAGGAGCCTTCGAACACTCATCGAGGATTTACTGTACCGTTTAGACTTGTGTAATAGTTTTAGGACTCTGCGTACATTTTCATGTCACCGGAACCAGTGATGATTTTCTTGTCCTCCAGGAATCTACAGGAGGAGAGAAAACCCTCGTATCCCAGCAGCTCTCTGACTATCTTGGCGGAGCCAGTGGCGTCACGATTGTTCACATCGTAGACGGTACACATGTTGTCCATGCCACCACAGGCGACAAAGTTCCCCGAGGGGGCAAACGCCACAGACATCACCCACGCTGACCGCAACGGTATCACCTGGACCTTATTTCCGGTCCACGAGTCCCAGATAATCAGCTTCCCATCTAACGAGCCTGTCACGCAATGTCTGAAAAGAAGGTTTCTTTTGGTCTGTCTGACTCCAGTCAACGCAAAATCAGGGGAACATAAAATCGTCACGCTTGACTGCACAGTTGAAGGAGAAAATGAACGGATCGATACGATGAAGACTGACCTACTGTCGCCACTGTAATGCACAGAGTTCACCTTGTTGATGTGTCCTTTTAGTAGCTTTTTTGTACTTAATTTGACTTTGGGAGCGTCCGCTACCCCGTTACACACCTCCTCCAAGGTGGTATCCATTTGCTTCTTTTGGTCCTCCTGGCGTGTGCACAGGGCAGAAACGTTTTTGTTGTTGTTAAGCAAGAAGTAAGCACCGTTACCAATCTCTCTGTTTTATCGTTTTATCCCATGGTGTGTCTGATACAACCTTGCATCTGTTTATCAGATCCTCCAATTCCTGCTTCAAAGCTACCGTCTCGGCGTCATCCTTCCCCATTTTCTGGATGTGTCTCGGCTCGTTTTGGGAATCGCCACGGAACTTGGGACGGAATACCGGCGATCACTGATCTACGAACACTGGCCAGCGATTTCCATCGGAAACGTAAAAGAAGCCTCAGCATCGTCTACCCTGCTGCCCCAGTAATCGTATTAAGCCGAGGCTTAATCCCATTTGTTGGGCATTAGTTCGGCTCTCGTACCTAACTTAATTACCTACATACACGATAACCCTTATTTCTCGTGCAATTTTTTTTTTTTCATACGGTATACATTTCATGACTCGTGGAACTTTGGTAATTCATGAACGGTGAACACGGTACGAAAAGGCAGATGGTTATTTCAGGAAGTAATGGGGAGAAAAAGACGCATGGTCACGGTGGATAGGCTCTCGCATTCTTTTACCAACAAAAAACTGTGATCCGTTGCGCTTTCGAATTTCATCTCGCCTATAAATGATCCGATCGTTCACCTGGATCGATTTAGTTCTAACAGTTCCTCGGTTACAGTTCGCTTCAGACACGGTTATCTAATTGCACTCGCGGTAACGTTAAAGTAACGGGATATTCTTTTTTTTTTTCCTAGTGCAGTGAATGCTGTATGCATATTTGTTTCATTAATTCTTCATGCCTCGTGCCGTTGAGCATCTGTAAAGTGTGTATAAATTCAGCAAGAATTATTGACTGTAGGATTTGTGCGCAGGGAGCCATGCTGAGCAGAAGGGGATACATTGCGTCGTTTGGTGTTCTGTTATTAAATTACATAAGTCACCTTATGTCAGCCGAGGAAGTTTGTTTCAATTTAAGTCAAGTGGATCGCGAAAATTCGTCGTGCGCATGTGACTCGTCGAGTATATTCGAGGAGATTGTCGACGGACGTTTCAGAAATACAAACGGAACGGGCGATGTTATTCTGAAGGGTGAGTAAAGATGTTCCTGGTTGTAAATAACCGAATTTATTTAATATTTCATTATTTTTGAAGAGATATTAATGACGAACTAATGTACAATATGGTTTCTTATATAAATTGCACAGGTGTAGTTCATAATACATGATAAAGAAAATAACGGGGAAAAAAATTTAAATTTTTGGTATTCTCACGTGACTCGGTTGTACCTACAGTCGATATACAGTTATAATGACATCTTCTATGTATTTCCGGTACGAAATGCAAAGTTCGTCCAGTCGATAACTGTGTCCTATGTGCCTTGAACAACTGTCTGAAGTTTCATTGTCGTTTAAACATCATTGACTGTCATCAACTGTCATTGACAAGGTTCCAACCGTTCCAAAGGTATGGTTAAATTAGTTAATTTCCAACTTACAAAAGTATAAGGATCTATTTAAACTGTTGACATTCTTTCTATTCAATCCTGATATGTACATGTGTACAGACACATGCTATGTTACTGTAACAATGCATCTCAAGACAATTAATTTCTGATTAGTAAAGAATCACCCCCAGAATTCTAATCCAATTCGAAATTATTAGATTAAGATACAGAGAATTGGATATTCGTAAATTGGTACATGTGCGCATTATTTCTCGAGAGATTCTTCATCTGGACAGCAAAGATAGCCGTCATAATATCATAATTAAACCGCTGATAATTTACAAATGACTATTTCCATTATCAATACGTTACAAAAGCTAGATTCAACGTTGAATCCACTTCACTAAAGAAGAAGGTAAACCAACAACTCCATTAACTTTCGTAAAAGTATTTACTTTATTCAGTTTCGGACATGTGCATACACCGTAAACGCATAAAATCCACAGGCCCAAAAAGTTCGAAATCATAATTTAATGTTAATTATAACTATTAACTCATAAATAGTAACATTTTCAAGCCGACGATTTTCTTGCTAGTAAAATAAAACTAACCTATAAAAATACTTTCATCTATTCAAGTACAAGTTGGTGCAACGATGTACTGCAATCGTGGATCGAATCGAAATGAAAACGCGGCTCGTTGTGTTTTCTCCATCATCCGAACAGCTGTTGACTGCTGTAGCCAAGACGTTAAGGCGTGATCGAGGGACCGACGGCGAACGTGCACGTCGAAGATAGTAACTTTCGTCGAAAAAGCGTGGGAGCGTGGGAGCAGCGACGACGAACTTGCGTCCCGCTGTTCGGGGCTTGGATCTTTAGTTGGAACAGTGCGTTCGCCGCGCTCGTGGTCACGTATCGTGGTTCTCGGTCTCTAAAAAATGCGTGAAAAATATGTTGGATGCTGCTTTCTCTGGTGCTTATTCCTCGCGTATCACGTGGTCAGCGAGACACCGTCGACGGTAAATACAAACGGTAAATAGTTTCGTTCCATTCGCCACCTAACCAACAGTTTATTCGTGAAAATCTTCATTCAGATAAACATGAATGAAAACCTTCCCGTTTCGGTGCTGGGAACGACCTAGCTTTTCATCTGGAGCCTTCTACCGATACTCTTCGTCTTGTTGGGGGTTTACTTCACGATCACCACTGTATTATTCACTCTACGAAAGTCATTTTTTTCATCTAGTCAGTGCGAAATTGACGGTCGTAAAATGTTTTGGGTGTACTTTTTTTAATAGTAATAAGGGTAGTGGGGTATTATTCGTGGTTCTTTTGTTTGTGATCGCCCGGTGGGGTTGGGAACGATCTAGCATTTCATAATAGTCTTGTTAGGGGTATACTTCACAATCACAACTGTATTGTTCACTCTAGGAAAGCCATTTTTTTCATAGTTTAGTGCGAAATTGACGATCGTAAAATATTTTGGGTGTATCTAATTTTAATAATTATAAGGGGTAGTGGGGTATTATTCGTGGTTCTTTTTTTGTGGTCGCCCGGGAGGGAAAGTTTTGGGTGCAATGACCTGGAATGGTCGCCAGTCCCTGGATTACCGAAACCAGTTGTTATGCATACCTGAGGATGTTTAGGTGTAAGTCGTATCCTTGCAAAAAGATTACGAAACCGATGTTTGCATATTATTTCTCCGTACGGTCCCGAAGTTTGTCGGTTCATTTCACACACGATTTAGTATCTGTGTGTCGTTCGACCCCTGAAGAAGGTTAGCTGTAACGAAAGTTGGGAATAATTTTTCCCATTCGACAATCTAGTGCCTGAACGTTAATAATTATTGCAATTAGGACGTCGTGAGGTTCGTTTTCGTGAGTACAGTGTCTTCTGTCGTCTTCGCTTGAAATAATGAATACTAGTTTCCTTGGAATTGTTTTATCTCGTTTATCAGGCGACTGGACCAAGAACAGTTGACCTCTTTCAGTCGATTCGTTCACGAGACGTGACATAATTTTACGATGGAATAAGGGAATCGTTTCGCCCGCGTTGCTTCATTGCTCGTCGCCTTACGATACCGAGATTAATGTGCGTCGGCAGAAACGAATGGGAGGGGTTGAGCGCAGCCTCTCTACAGGGTGTCCGATTTCCAACGAAGAAGCTGACGGTGTGTAGTGATATTGCGCTTCGCCTGTCTCTATTCATTCATCAATTTACTAATTTAAAATACTTTTGTGCTCTGGATCATGCAATTACCATGGATTAATAATAGGTTGTCCGTTAATTAATCCCTAGACCGTGGACGTTTATATGAATACACAATTTATAAATGCAATTGCTTGATCGAGCTACTAATTAACAATGAAAATTCACGGGGGTAAATTTGGGTTTCCATTGTATCATTCTGTTTCTGTAATTTCATACCCAACAAAGGTGCATTTTCATTTCACCGATGCACCTCGCCGCATCTTTTAATCAGATGTTCCTAGTTCCCCGTGAGACAGTTACTTCGCCCATATTTATGGGTTTAATTGGAAGAACACGAATTTACAGTTATCACGATGCATTGACCGCGAACACAAACAACAAAAGGAACGTGAATTCGGCTCTTCTGGCTTCTACCGTTCGGTGGATAACTGGATCGAGTGCGTTGGCTCGTTATCTCTACGTTTCCGGTATCATTGCGTTCGCCGCGGATTCCGGATGTACTTTTGTCCGATTCCCGGAATTGATTTTCAAACCAACCGAAATTTGTCCGTTGAGAAATCTGTATATTAAAGAGACAAAATTGAGATTTCTGCGTTACAAGGACGTCGTGAACGAGCGCCCACGCGATCATGCGAAGTAAATATTCCATTTTTCTGTCCTTAATTCAAACAACGATAGAGTTGCGTACCGGGTGTGACCTTTTCTATTTGTCCCATTCTATGGATACGTTCGTGAGCTACATACTTCACCGTTCCGTCGAGAGATGACATGATTCGTGGGCGTAACCGCCGGGGGCTCGTTTATGTTACCATTCCGATCATGATGTCACGATGGAAAAAGTGTAAACGATTCTGGAACTGGTGGCCGAGCGTTGATTTTAATAAAGTACCCGAATATGAGACCCATTTCTTTAAGCACGCATAATTCTCGAGTAAAAATACTTTTATTGAAATACTAGAACATTTATTTAAAATACTAAAATAATATTATAAATTATAATAAAGCAGATAGAGTGCCATCATAATAAAATAGAAATTAAAAGTATAAAAAAATATGAATTCAAAAACTGGTCGCCTAATATGAGACCCAGATTTCATCTTGTCAAAACTTATTTTTTATATCTTTTTTTCACACATTGTGTGTAGTGCATTTTTTGAAATTGGTAACGGAAATAGGCTGGGGTCTCATATTAGGCTACTTTACCCTACGCCAAAAATATACGAGTTCATCGCCAAGTATACGGGAAACCATGTACATAGCATATACACGGTTTTAAACAAAAAAAACACGTTCGAGAGAAAACATATGTATATACACTGACTCCTACGTTCGAAAATGTATTTTTGTACTCTGTAACGCTCACACTTTGGGGGTTTGTAGGGGACCTCAGAACAGGGAATTTTTCTTTTTCTTGAAAACATCCCTTAAGAGTTAATGTATTTTCCTGTATAACTCGAGAACAATGGTGGATATAACAAAATTATTAGAATAAAAATTCAAGGACTTGTTATGCACTGCAAAAGTGTGCAATTAAATTATTAGGGATTTGTTGTTTAAATGAACAAATTGTAGGTTTTAAAGTGCCTATTCTGAATTAAAATTATTGCAAATTTTATGTATTTCAGATGTTCTCGTGTACACCGTTGCCAGTAATGAAACGGACGGTTATAAGAGGTACCTGCGTTCGGTTGACGTCCATGGGTTCCGCGATAACCTGATTGTGCTCGGTTTGGGAGAGCCCTGGGAAGGTGGTAGTATGACCAGTACTGGAGGAGGATACAAGGTTAAGCTTCTGAAGGAAGCCCTACAGGATTATCAAGATGACCAAGATAAAATTGTGCTATTTACAGACAGGTGATCTTCAGTAGTCCTTACACTTAACAGACTCGATTATTCAGTCCTGATACCTATTTTCATCTTTCAGTTACGATGTAATATTCCTGAGTGGCTTAGAGGAGATCATCAACAGGTTCAGGAGAACGAAAGCCAGAATTTTGTTCTCTGCGGAGGGACACTGTTGGCCAGACAGATCATTGGCATCCAAGTATCCTCCTGTAACCCGTGGGAAACGTTTTCTAAATTCCGGCAGTTTCATTGGTTATGCTTCGGATGTCTATGCGATTATAACTTATAATCCCATTAAAAATAAAGACGACGATCAGCTGTTTTATACTAAAGCGTATCTCGACGTCACTTTAAGGGAGCAACATAAAATTAAATTGGATCACAAGTCCGACATATTTCAGAATCTCTACGCTGCTGTAGGTACGTAAAGGTGGTCTAGCTTCTCCGATAAAATCCCGCCTAACTGACGGAATTTCTGTTGACAGCCGACGTGGAATTGAAGTTCGAAGGTGGAAAAGCTTCTCTTATGAACACTGTGTACAACACGGAACCTTTGATACTCCATGGCAATGGTCGCAGCAAGTTGTCCTTGAATTCGTTGGGTAATTACTTGGCCCAGGCTTGGAACCCTGAAGAAGGATGCGTGATGTGCTGGGAAGAGACAATAGAGTTGGATAAAACATTACCTGAGACGTATCCAGTTTTAGTAATCGCGATATTCATTGAAAGGCCAACTCCGTTCTTGGAGGAATTCTTCATGGATGTGTACAAACTGTTGTATCCGAAATCGAAACTGCATCTGTTTGTCCACATCAACGTGAAGTACCATCAGGACACCGTGGATAGGTTCATGAGGAAGTACGCGACAGAATACAGAAGCAGCAAGCAGATCCTTGCCAGCGACCGTGTTGACGAGGTCGACGCAAGAAACATTGCCATGTATGTGCGAAAGACTTATCTCGAGGCGAATACCTGTTAGCATTTTCGTTGCTTTTAAACAAATACTGTTCCATAGGGATTATTGCTTGTTGAAGGAATGCGACGGATATTTTTCCATTGACTCGGTCGCTCACCTGGACAACGATTACACGCTGAAACTTCTGGTGGAACAGCAACGTGGAATCGTCGCGCCGTTGCTGGTCAGGCCGTACAAAATGTGGAGCAATTTCTGGGGCGCGATTATGGATGACGGATTCTATGCAAGGAGCTTCGACTACATGGAGATCGTGAAGAATGAAAGAAGGTGAGGGAGTTTAGTGTAGAATTAAATGCTTCACCTCCGTCGCTATAAACTGCATTTATTACCCAACTCAGAGTACAGAAGCTATACATTCTAAGAATTGTGCCATAGTTTTAAACAGTTGGTCTATAATTACTGGAGAAAACGTAAAGTTAATCGAAAGCGATGGAAAAGTCAGTTTTGAAGGATCTACGATCGATACTGTACATATTATCGGCGGAGCACTCGTACACCCCGGCATCCATTTGAGTCGCAGGATCGATCTCTAGCTTCGATTTCACTTTATCCGGTCCCATTTGCCATTCGTGTACCTGTACATCAAACGTTCGTTGAATCGCAACAATTCACGACTTACTATTCATCAATTTAGGATCGAATATACATACATGCAGGTAATGATGACTGTAAATCTCAGCGCCGTCCTTGAACCATGTGATGTGCGGTCGTGGATTTCCACGTGCAACACAGAGAAAGGCGATCTTGTGGCCCAAAACGTACTCCAAGTCGAAGTGCGACGCCAACAGTATCTTTGCACCCTGGACAGATATTTTGGAAACAGACCAGTCAAGAAATGAGAACTTGCTTCATCTATGAGATCTACCTACATTGTTGTTGTTGTAGTACTGATCACTCTCTGGATCACGGTATTTCCCTGTTATTGGCAGACCTATCTGGAGACGCGACCTAGTTTTGCCTCTGGTACGTCCTCTACGTCCAAGACTCTCTTGACTGTTCAGCAGCAGAATTATCAGCAACGACAGCATCATGGAGCGTGGCATGACTTCGAGACAACACTTTGAGAAGAAAATCAACTAGAAAGTAATTGGGGGAGTGAGACTGGGATACAGTTTGGGTGTTTTTGATCAAACGTTGGATTCTGGCCTTCAAGGATAGAGGGACACTATTCGAAATACTGCACTGTGCAGATACTCACCGAGCAATGATGATAATCTAACTGACAGCCACCTAATCATTACTCCCCCAGTGTCCTCTCCTATCTATTACAAACGTATAGGTAGATACTGGTGAACGCTGCACTCGTATGGCGTATACGTGAGCTGATTACTCCTTTGACACCTATTGCATGTCGGTCATCGATGCATTTTAAATCTGTTCACTCGATGATCGTTAAATGCAAGCCCGTATACAAACAATTTAGAGTCAATTGATAAGAGACAGAGGTAGTCTCCTAAATTCCTAAAATCGGTCATTTTTGTCGAATAACCTTCTTCACCTTTTTGAAATTTATCTGGAAATCTGATTTTGAGCAGATTCCTATAAAATTTGAATTCTTTTTTTTTTAGGGGAATCTTTTAATAGTTTGCTGATTTATCACATGGATCTGCGACGATGAACCACTTTCAGTGTGTTTTACGCCTCGCAGACCAGACGTGTGTGCCACCCTTATGAGAGTCAATTGTGATTTAATGAACGAGAGCTGGGGGAACGCTGCATTTCCAAGTGTGCCGTCACGCGTTGAAATTCTTAGTAACGATGGAGCGTGTGTATGTGTATATGTCGAAGAAAGCAACCGAGCATAGTAACCGATCCGTAGTTAATTACAGTTACATTTTAATTGAGCAAATTATCAGTGGACAGATCTTACGGTGGCGTTACTCATCAGTTTTCAGAAACGATTATTTACATTCTCTTTTTTTTTTCCGTATGAAAGAGTTAGTTACCAATTACCTTACCAAAGATATTTTCTAAAATCGAAACATTTGAAATCTCGTTATCGATTAACCATCGTATTGCACGCAAAACTTTTTATTGAAACCAATATTTTAGTAAGTGATCATGACGTAATCTGTCCTGAAGCCACGTCGATCGACGGCATACTGATTGTCCGCTTGACACTCATAGTATCCAGCGTCCTTTTGCGTGGCAGGATCGATTTCCATCTTTGATTTCAACGTATCGTTGCCCACAGGCCACTCGTGGACCTGCAAAAGGAATATTTTCAAATATTAACACTCTTTCTACTGTTTAGAGTCGAGTGGCAAAAGTACCTGAAAGAATTTGTGATGGTACAGCTCGATTCCATCCTTGAGCCAAGTGATCGCAGGCCTCGGATACCCGGTGGCCATACAGACAAACGTGATCTTCCTGCCCAACATGTAATCCAATTCAAAGTGGGACGCTTTCACTATTCTCGCACCCTGTAACATTCGGACATTGTAACGCCGAAGCCGAATCTCTGCTTAGCTTCTGTTGTCTCTGTTTTGATTGGTTTCACAGGGGGACTCCCCCAATGGTGGGAATAACGCCGTTGCTCGTGTCGCGTTCATCGAAGGATTATTGTAGTCCAGAAAAATTGCTACCACTTGTACAAAACATCCGCAGTATATATTGGACTCACGTCTTTGTGCTCGTAGTAGTTTGCGCTGGCTGGATTTCGATGAGGAATCAAAATCGGCATCCTCGACTTGTACACACGTCCGCTACGTCCTCTGCTGCTACCTCTGCCACCTCCGCCTTTCGCTGCGTCTGTGCCGATCGTCAGCAGACCGATGAAGAAGAACAGGCACAGAAGTCTGCATCTCGTCATTTGTCGCGGTGGTCAGAATATCTCATTTAATCAAGCGTCGACCATACAAGAGTTCACATATAAAGTATAAATTTACACATAAGTAAAGAAAATTACACAACCATATAAGAAATTACACACTATCGGTTGCTACTTTATTGTAAAAGAAGCGCGACAGGAACTGATCCGACAGCAGACACCACTTCTGTCAAGTGTGGCCAAGTAAGATCGGCGGCTTTGGGTTCCTTCTGCAGCCTAAAATATAAATGGGGACTGTGCTCGATCAGCTTGCTGTCACTGGTGACAGAGTTATGAATCTCAATTGGATAATTTCTGCATAACCCATTGCCAGTGTGTTCATCGGCCAATCACGGCATTAGAACGGATTGCCTTACAAAATATTTAACCGACGACCTCTTGAAAAACAACATTGTCTCTCATGGCTGGGCTGAACTCGGGCTGTATCGGTCTCCCGTGGCCCTACGCATCTGATTCCTTCGCTGGCCTTGTGATCTTCTGAGAACGCCAGAGCGCGCTGATACCCACACATAGTGGCGTTTGTTGAATCAGAAATGATACCTCAATTTCAATATTTATTTAATAGAACGGGGGTGTTCGGAGCAGGATGTTTAAGAATCAATTTGGATAAGGAGTCTCATTAATTTTTGGAAATAACAGTCTTTTTTTTTTTCTTTGTTTCTAGGGGACTCTGGAATGTACCCTTTGTCAGTAACTGTTACTTGATTAACGCCACGTTGATTAGGAACAAAGCGACTCGTCCATCGTACTCTGAACGAGATTTAGATACAGACATGGCCTTTGCCCACGCAAACAGAGAACGATCTATCTTCATGTATGTCAACAACAGGGTGGACTTCGGGCATCTCGTTAATCCAGATAATTACGACATTTCCCTGACCAATCCGGATCTGTACCAGAACCTGGACAATAAGTTGGATTGGGAGAAAAGATATCTCCACGAGGATTATTCCGAGAACTTTAATCCTGAAAAAACTCCCGTGCAGGTGAACCTCCGTAAATTCATTTCGAATTCTTATCCCTTAAACAGAAAAATTCTTAATAAGTTCAATATTTCCTTGTAGCCGTGTCCAGATGTGTATTGGTTCCCAATAGTCAACGAAAGGTATACAAAGGAACTGGTGGAGGTTATGGAGGCGTATGGGAAGTGGTCAGACGGGACAAATAATGTATGATAATTCATTAGTTTCTGTATTTTACTTCACGATTGGTTAAGCAGATAGATCTCAGGTGTAACCGTCACAGTTTGAAAACTTGAACATTCTCGGGAGTTTTAGAGTTCGGGAAGAACAGTGCAGAAATGTTATTCTGATCGTTATTATTACATGATAAGACGTTGATTTGTTCAACAGGATCCCAGGTTATCGGGTGGTTACGAAAACGTGCCAACTCGTGACATTCATATGACACAAGTGAACTATGAATCTCAGTGGCTATACTTCTTAAAGGAGTACGTTAGACCTTTGCAGGAGTTCGTGTTCACCGGATATTTCCACGACGTAAGGGCATCAAATTACCTCCTCTAATGCATGCATTGATCATTTTTAGGATCCACGTATCGACGGTGGATACGAAGCCGTCCCAACGCGAGACGTTCATATGAGACAAGTCGGCCTCCACGAATCTTGGTCAGACTTTCTGATCGAATATGTCGGCCCCTTGCAAGAACACGTTTTTGTAGGCTACTACACGAGCGTAAGAGTCACCAGAGACCCTAAAAGATTCGGGAATATTCTTATTTGGTTGCACAAAATCACTTGGCACCTGTACATAGAAATTCCACCTCTGTGCTTTTTCTTGTTTATCAGTCGCACCCAGAGACCCTAACTATTCTATCGATAATTGTTATCGGTAACCAAAGCAAAATTTTGATTATTTATAATGGTAATTCGTAACCAGAATAGTTAAAAATCCATATTTTTTATTCACGTCATGATTAGAAAAATTTCTTCGGGACTTATTAATATCTGGTTTCCATTTAAATAACAATGACTTATTACTCAATGATTTTCTTCCAAAAAATATTAAAAATGTTATTTTTGGTCTCTGGTAGCACCGCTTTCTGGTGACAGGCTTCGTATTCTTTCTCTTCCAATTGCATATCAAATGATCACATAAAGGTGTTGAACATACAGTGAGGCAATAAGCTCTGCGAGACCATGAACAGAGGTTTGGATAGTAGCCAACAGAGGGTATACTTCTTCTCCTTTCAAATAATTTCTGATTGAAGCCAATTCTGAAAATGTTTAGAAAGCTGAACTTGATTCTAGAACCGAGGAACCTTCTGTCCAGGGGCACACTGGGTTTATAACATCACTGTATTATTTACCTACAAGTATACTCGCCTCGTTCAACAATTACCTCTTTGTTAAATATCAACAGCCACCTCGTGCTCTGATGAACTTCGTCGTGAGATATCGCCCAGACGAACAACCATCCTTGAAACCACACCACGACAGTTCTACCTATACGGTCAACATAGCTTTGAACAGGGCGGGGGTAGATTACGAGGGTGGAGGCTGCAGATTCATTCGGTACAATTGTTCCGTGACGGATACCAAACCTGGCTGGATGTTGATGCATCCTGGAAGGCTTACACATTATCATGAGGGGCTGAGAGTAACAAATGGCACTCGATACATCATGATTTCGTTCGTTGATCCTTGATCAGCTGTACAGGTTATAGGACATTGTCGATAATAATTGAAACATGGGAATGTATTATCATTAGGAATGAGAAGGAAACCGTGTGTAGATAGTGTCTAAATGTGGCCTCGAATAATTCTTGTCGTTCGAGACCATCTGCATGCGACAAGAATCGTTTAGAGCTGTATGTACACACATGTTAACCTATCGAGTAGCAATGTTTATCGAAATTAATCGGGAATTTAACGGTCGAAGTGAATTACAAACTTGCTTAAGGAAAAAAAAACCACCTGTCTCCCTCGGTAATGTTATTTTTCTAATACGAGAATAGACCACACGGAAGAAATTAGTAATCGTAAGTGTTTGTACGGAAATAAAAACTATTAGGTTGCATTTGTACTCGTACATTGTCTCTTGGTAAGATACCAGCGAAATAATTCGTTAACGACATCGTTTGAATTCACATTTTCCTTGTTTCTTTTTTTTTTATTAAAAACTCGTTTGAACCATTCTTAAATTATTTACAACTTACGATGCTCTACATAATTATCTTCACATTTGTAACTTCGTTTCGACGAATCGCAAGCCGTGTTTTTTTAATGACGGATAAACGATCCAACTAGTGAGAGGATTACATGTACACCATAGTTATGTTTCTTTTTTTGTCTCTTATTTTTTTTTATAGAAAAACCAAAAGCATTTTCGCATTCCTCAGATTTCGCGCTTCTATACAATTTCAAGTATACGTTACGTAGTAGGAACAATCCTTAGGATAAGTAATTATGTTTAACACACCACCGAATAGCAAAACTTTGGAAAATCGATATTCTGTAATTCGTGCTCGTTTCTCTTTCTCGCGCACCATTTTTATTTACACGGTAAAAAAACGTGCTTCATCGGAGTGTGGATGTCGGTGCAGTTTTGTAACACATCGCTGCACAAACAGCTATATATATATATATATATATATACTTGATTCCATTCAACAACCACTTTCTGTACGGAAAGATAAGTACATTTAAAATCAACTCAAGCGTTTTACATACAATGCGTAGTTTCTCTCTCGGTTTCGGAACCGGCACACAGTTCTTTTCTCCCTCTCTTCCTTCTCGTTTCTCCAACCGAATCCTGCCTAACGATTCATTCGGAATGTCGTGAACACAATCGAACTAATTTCGATGAGCAGCACAAATACATGTAACAAGCGGTGACGTAACGTAGCGATACGTTACGAAAGTGTTCTCTGCCAGCGAGTGCCTTCTGCCATAATATAGAATATTTTTTTTTTTGGTAAACACGAATGCCATTCGAATTCACAGTGTCGTTTAATTTAACTAGGCGTTATTTACAGATTGTTCGATTCAATAGAAAAAAAGAAAAAAAAACTCGTGGTTACACACAGCTGTATGTGGTGTGTGTATATGCTTTAATAACCAGCCCGTTTCAATTCGTTCAGCTGATGCGCGAGCTTCTCCTCTTTAGTCCTTCTCGCCTGACCTAGCTTCCTGCATTCTATGTACGTGCTCAGGAAACGTTCCACGTCTATTTTCCTGTTCAGGAAATCCTCAGCGATTCTCTCGCTTTCCTCGTGACTCTCGTCCGCTCCCTTTCTCAGGCATTCCTTTATGTGATCCGGGGTGAACACTTCGGACAGATTGTTGTATCGTTGTATCAGCTGATCGTATCTGGCCTTCAGTGCAGCAACCGTCTGCACTTTGTTCGCCACGTCAGACTGCAATTCTCTAAGCTCGGGTTCTTTGGCTACGTTGGTCTCTGAAAACAACAAAAATTAGTGGTAACAAAGAGGATGCTCCCAATGGCAACTTACAGGGTAGTAGCACCGACGAGGCATAAGAATAGACTTTTCATCTTATGGGAATTGGTGGGCCCACCTAAATTGTAGTACCGACACCTTAAAAAGCCTGTGATTTGCCGGTTGCACTAAAATGGAAATGGGGCGACGTCGTCTCAGAAAAAGTCAGCCGAAAAAATACATTGGATGAAATTTCCTACTCCTACACCTCGTCTGTGGTAGTAATTATTGAAATTGCTCTTGATCTACTGAAAGTACATTACCGGCAGTTTTTTGGACCCAATCGATTGCATCGTCGATGGCCGCGTTAACGTTTTTCAGTTCGGAATGTTTCTCTAAAAATTCGTCCAGCCTATCCTCGTCCTCGCTGAGTCGCTTCAATTCCTCGTTGCTCAGACTGTTCAGCTCTGGAAACAGGTCGCTCTGCGGAGCTTTAGTCGGCATCTGACTGGGCAACGACTGCTGATGATAATTCGTGTTAGAGTAATGGGAATTCATGTACGACCCTTGTTGATTCGATTTGTATGTGGTCGTTGGATCTGTGTTGTGAAGCGACCTGCTTCGCGAATCGGAGACATTGTACGCGGCTGAGTGTTGCGACGACGAGCCGAACTTCGTGTGGCTGTCTGTGGAATACTGACTGCTTGAATTGCTGTGATTGTAATTGAAAATACAAGAACTTGCGCTGGCGGACGAGAATTGTGGGAACTGCGTGGTATAGTAGGAATTGAACGACGTGGCTGGGATGTCTGGGTAACGTTGCAGGGTGTACGATGGAGAATTCCTTCCTTGTAGATCTGTAATCATGTATAAAATTCATCAATATCATCATGATCGTACCCATTCAGTCCTTCGGTCACTTCTCTGGACATTCACCTCTATGCGATTTAATGGATCCTGGAGATATGTCCTCCAACAATTGAGGAGGATTCTTACTGAACTCTCTGATGATAGCTTGAACAACTCTACCTAGATCACTGTGTACTGTAAACTAATACACAAAAAGAACAGTGTTTTTGTGGTTCCAACAAATAGAAAGGTCAACGAGAAGAGTCTTACGTTAAGCAGCCCTGGTGCACTTGTGATTTCACTGTGTTCGTTGCACCATGGATGGTTTATTGGAGGAGACACACGAAGCACTGGCTTTTCCAGTGGAAACTCCGGTGACAAAGAGACCATAATAGCCATTCGCCTTTCCCCAGCATTGAATTGTACCTGGTACTCCATATCCTCCCGTAACTCCACCACACTGAAATATTACTATAATAATGCGAGTAATTCTTTCAATCATACTGTACTTTTAACCCATGATTCCGTCGAAAAGACCAACACGAAAAAAGTAATTAAGAAACAACCCGTGATCAGTGTTATTGAAATATTGGAGTTATTTTGTGAAATGAACGGCGAGTACTTCGAAAATATTTGAAAAAACAGGGCGTGTGCCAAGAACGATGATATTATTAATTCTCGCGCGAGGCAAAGGTCCGTAACGCGATTAACAGCTACTTGTACGAATTGGTCCATTGTTCTCTGAGCGACGAAAAACTTACGGTCGTGTACTTTGACGACTCAATAATTCTTATAAATCACTAAACTCGCCTATCTAACACAGTGTTCTGGTCGTGAAAAGACAGATTCATCAGGGCGATTGAGGTTAAACGAGGAAGAGGTTACGGTTAATTCTTGCGTTCCCTTACTTGTCGTTGAAAATTTTCAACGTGTCGATCTGCCGTTTTCTCTTGACTGCGACATTCTCATTTTCGCCACGGAATATTCGCGATATCATTTAAAAGCGTGGAGTGTAGATAAAACATTCGCTTATTCTTCGACCTCCCTGTCAAAGCAACCATCCAGCAGAACAGCTGTTTCCTCGGCCCTCTCGTCGAACTTCCAGGAGGGGACTCGCGATCTCGTCCTACACTATAGGGTGATTCAGAACTCCTAATGAATTGGACAGCGCAACAAAAGAAATATTTTTGTCTGTAAACATATAGTGGGGAGAACAAAATATTCGTAGGCCAATGGATGTGATCAACTAACAGTACTATACATAATGTATAATTCAGATAATTCTACCTCAACTCCACCACGTACATCACACTTTTCGTTCGCATATTTTACATGAATACGTATATTAATTTTTATTGAGAATACTTTGCAAATGCATTGTTTTTATAGAACAAAGTTCTGGAAAGAAAACTTGGAAATTTGGTACATTTCTTAGAATTCCTTTTATACATGGCTTCCTAGATCAATCAAGAGTCTGACATGTATATTGAAATTTCAACAGGATTGCGGTGTATTAATAAAGATCTGATAAATGACTCTATAGAGGTATTTTATTAATGTGAACGATCTTTTAATGGCACTGCGCACAAAGGGTTGCATACATTCAGAGGCAAAATACCTCCAATCCGATCACCTACTCTCAGGAGACCATCATTGAACTGTTTGCATACATTCGGGGCACTAATCGTTGCACGAGTTGCATATTTTCAGGAGCTTTCCAGTGACAAGTGACCAGCAAAGCCATATCTATTTACGTACATACTTACATATTTATACAATATACATTCCTTCGTGTAGAATGTATACAAATGATATAAGGTTCATTTAATGATATAAAATTTGGCCGGTTCAACGTAGTGAAAAGTATCCACAATGGAATACACTTTGGAGGACGCTTTCGAAGCTCTGAAAGATGCAAAGCGGGAACGCGTGCAACAGATAGAGGAATTACTGGACGAAATATCCAAGGTAGATCCGATAACTTTCAAACAGACCAGCAGTCCAGAGGAAATAAGTACGAAACAGCATAAGTTATGCCAGAGTTTACTGACGGAAATTCTGCAGGAGGAACCCAAAGATTATCCTTTTCCTAAAACGTCCGATTTACATGTCGAAGCTCTGACAGAATTGCAGGAGGAGGTTAGAAATGCTGAAGCACTCCATGAAAGTCTGAAAGAACGGCTGTCAGCTATAGAGGAAAATGTCTCCTAGTGCGTAAAGGAACAAGTATTTTATAAATGGTACGACGAGGGGTTGACAAAGGGTCTGTTGCTTTTGTTGCAGTTTAGAGAATAAAAAATTGGGACTGGAGAAAATGGAGCAAGCCTATTTAGATCATGTTGAACTGAATACAGACAGGTCCTATGTTACAGAACATGTTATAACTAAACGCATGTTTAACGAAGTAAAGACGGATTTGGTAAGTTAAGGAAATATATATATCAAAATGTTATATTTATGTCAGATTCAATCGATTACATTTCAATTTACAGGATCAGCTAATCACCAAACTTTTTCCGGATAACCAAAATGTCAGAGTCTTCCTGGCGGTAAAAATTCAACTGTATTTTTGTGTCAACGGATTGTTTTTACAATGGACTTACATAAATAAATTTTCAGGATTTAACTGCTTCGTACGCGAAAGGCGGAAATGCAATGTACGTGCACCTCAGATCAGATGTCCTAGACTTTGCATCGTTCTTGGTTATGAGCGATATGGCTATGCATCACAGAAATGATAAAAATAAGATCAGATTGATGGACATGTTGTGACACACGAATCGTATCTTAAGCTCGAAAAATATAAACGGATCTTGTATAGTATTCAATGCTATACAGTATACAGTTATAAAAAATTAATCTTCTTTTTTCATTGCATTTACAATACATAGATCCTTGAAAGTTTCACCACATGAAGGGCGCTCTCTCCCTCAAAACTCGAACGCCTATGTGTTCCCATTCTTGCCGACCAATCCACAATTCTTGTGCAGACTCTAAACAACTCAGAATCGCAGCACCCTTCCACGCTGTCATACCTGGATCCATTTCTTTGGGCTGCGTTATGATATCCAGCTGCTCTGCAATAATTCAACAGAAGTACACTTGTTTTGAATCCATGTCTTGCAAGAGGTGCAATAAACCTACCGGCTCTGTACATGTACGGAATCTGAAGAGAAATACGATTGTGAAGCCACATTCCAATACCCTGGAACTTCATTCCTGATCCCACGACAAGCACGCAGCTGTACATCTTTCGTTTTAGATCATCAGTGGCTACAGAATCGTAATAATGTTACATTAATCCGGTTTCATTAATAATCACTGTGAAATAATTACGCACGACATCGATCGATGCTCTGCAATACGGCATGATCAAGGCCCAACAACTGTTGCGGACCGACCACGAAATCACGCGGAGCATCAAGGTCACGGTTAGACAAAGTAATCGGAGCTGAATCTACAGCATCCACCACTACTTCTTCTTCACCTCCCGCTGTTGGAACAGCTGCTTCCTCTTGCAGCTCAGACGTTTGTTCCAGATTCTCTTTCATGCCCCTCCTCTGCAACAGCCACATCGATCTCTTAGAATTAGACTGCGGATTTTTATACAAATTCACATTTTCGAAGGTTGTTCATAAAAACAAAAACAAAAGTGGGAATTTCTTCTTTTACATATCTTATTGGGCTCAAAAGGAAATAGAAAACTCGTTGCATCTGACGAATGTTTTGTCCTTCGTTGTATTTCACAGATACCTAATAGGCTGTAAATGCATAAAGTCCGCAGTCTACTTATAATTAACTGAAATCGATAAATCCGTATCTCTTGACTCACACTTGTCTCCCTTAAATAGTTCTCATCGTGTGGATCCTCTGGATCTCCCATTGATCTCTTCTGTATGTGTACACTGTGTGTTCCAGTGACTTTAAACAATTCCGGTTGAAACAAACTCAGAGGTGCTACCAAGCATTCGTCGCCCACCTGGAGAAAATAGTTAATTAGATTCCTAGAGATTTTAAGGTTCTCGATTGGCTAGCTGGTTCTATCTGTACCTGAAGAGTATACTTTTCTGTCTGTTGCTTGGGTTTCCTAACGACAAATGTCTTTTCCTGCGAGCCACACACGTTTAGATCAACGTGACAAAAGTCTTTCTTCAGCTGATTTAGAAGTAATGCGTCCAACTTGTTCGACGGATCGCACGACTTGTATGGAAATGCACATTTCTGAAGCAACCAGAAGAAGGTTTGCGTTATATCTCCCCCGCCGTAATCCATACGCACTCTCGTGTTCCTATGAGAAATTCCATCCTCCACGCAAGAAACCGATGTTTTCTGATCTCCGACATCAACCACACAGGCATATCCTAATCCTGCGCCGAATGTGGCTGCCACGTGATCCTGTTAAAAAATAACAAAAAAAAATAAAATTACAGTTGATGTAAAATCACATGATCTAACTTATCACAATTGCTGACCTGCAAGAGGAAACATGCTCCGAATCCAATATCACAAAGCATCAAGGTTATTAACTCCTTCAAGTATTGTCTGTTATAAATATCTGGTATTATCAGAACTGCTCTGTAATGTTTCAAGTCTCTCAACGGAATGTCCATCTTCTCTGCAAGAACATACTCCCAAATTGTTTTTAAATCAGCCATTACAGCTCTTAAACTGCCGCCAAGGCCTGTATGAACGTTAAGCTCTCCTCTCTTGTACGGGAAGTGGATGTTGAAATTATCATCTGGATTCAAAGATAATACATCGTCCCCAACCACTATATCTTTATTAGTCTTTATCCATTCCACGCTACACGGCGAAGATACTTCCGGATTTGATCTGCGATTGAAGGCAGCAATCTGCTGCGGTGGCGTGGCGTATCTTCGTCTTCCGTCGGATTGGAGGCAGGATTGCAAGGTGTGGGAGACTTGCAGACGTGACTCTTCCATTGCTTGCGTTAGTTCCTTTGTCTACTAAAAGCAGTGAGACTTAAAACACCTTGTTACAATGTTATTCACGACGTGACTGTAGATTTTATGCATTTATGAAACAGAGACTTTAATAATACTTAATAAAGCCAGTATTTTATTCTCCATTTAGTGGATAAATTAAGAAATCTGCATAAACAGCCTTACTCGTGGGACAGCTGGTGGTAGTAAACTATCTTTGTACTCTAATCCACCAGGTAAACGTCTTCTCGCGACAGCGTTGAGTATGGTACAAGGGTTCAAGTCCGACGCTCGACCCATCCTGAGATACATAGATCCAGGATGAATTATAACAATGGTTTGCGCTTGAATTTGCTAAAAGACATGATTCATTAAGCATATGTTGCTACTCAATGATTAACACAGTAATTTAAACTATTACCTCTGCACATGATTCTTGAAAAACCGGCATGATTAAACAATATATATAAACGTTTGTTATTCAAACGATAGGTTATGTATACGTTTGACTGAACAAATACTGAGTTCATGAATGAAATTCTTCTTCGAGTTCGTAACCTCAGCCACTTTCACATATGGTTTTAATGTTTATGTTCATTGTATTTCATTTGTTATTATGTATATAAAAATTTTCAAGAGCCTTAGATTTAATAGAACATGACTCCTATTCTCCATAATTTACAAACTCTCTGTCATTAATTAATATTCTATTACAAGTCAAGAATCCAGTATAAACTTCCATTATCTCCTCATACTAAACTCATTCATCATAACGTTTGTTTATAATTATAATCGTTTATTAATTATTTTTGAACGAATCATACATAGGTTAGGTTTGCATAATAAGTAAGACAAAGAGAATACTGCTAGGGACAAATAGATCATTCGATTTATTTGTCCCTAGCTTTTTTCGACCGGTGGCGCCACCCGTGGCGAATCGCTGAAACTGTTAGCCATATAATTGGCTAGTAGTTTCAGCGATTCGCCACGGATGGCGCCACCGGTCGAAAAATAGTGGTACTCCGCGATTAAATGCGATTTTAACAGTGTTCCGGTCGTTTATTGTTATTTTCAATGACAGGAGATTAATTTACGTTCTTTCAGCTTCAAACTGAATGCTTGATCAAGACGTAACTTGTCCATAGAACGTTGGAAGAGCTATTTAAAGTGAACTAAACGGGGTACGCATCGCGATATAAAGTGTCAACCGTTGCAAATAAAGGGCGATTTTAACAGTGTTGTGGTCGTTTATTGTTATTGCCACTGACTGGAGATTAATCTACATTCTTTCAGCTACAAGTCGTGTGCCTGGTCAAATCAAATGCTGTCCATATAACGTCGTGAGACCTGTCTAAATATGAAGTAAACAAGGAGTGCTTGAGGTGACCCAGTAACTTCATCCATGTTTCCGGGGCTCTGTGATCCCGCGATCTCACCCCGCGGTGTGCCGGCGCCGCCCCAGAGGGTTCTATGACCCCACGGTCTCACCTCACGGGTCTCTGGTTTACTACACAAACAAACTACTGCCTACATGTTTTAAACTTGGGCTGTAGTAGTATCTGCAGAAACAGCCATGGTTGCTGGGGTTATTATCCAATTTGTTCACGGGAACACGCACAAGCGTCAGTCCCAATTCGACAGTTGCACGAGCAACATGCGACCGAGCTCGAGAGTTGTACGAGCAACAGCGATAAAGGATCACCTTTCAAATGTGTACTGACGCAAGCCATTTCAGTACCGTTCATTGTCCCGTAATCCACATGTAATGACAACAGATCGAATCCGGCAAAGGACTACTGCAAATTATTACACACATCTATCGCATACTCATGAAACATTAAACGGAAAAGTATATATTTTTTCACTTAACTACAAGACAATTTATTCTAAATGCATCGTTAATGGATTTCATTCGTTTTTATATCTTGCCTTACACTTGTATATTTGTAACAGATAAATTCAGAATAGATGTAGTTTCATAAGTAGTTCCGGGGAATAAGGGATTCCGGGAATCGGGTGACGTCACGGCGTGCGAGCGAGAGCGGTAGAGCGAGCCGCGGTATCGGTGCTCTCCGTCGGTGTTGACGGGTGCCGAGGAATTTCGGTGGTCTATGGGAGGGAGGTGTGCGAGCGAGAGAGTACGGTAGAGCGTGCCGAGTATCGGTGCTCTCCGTCGATCCAACGCGCTAGTG
>NW_015373986.1:139373-228375 GCF_001272555.1 Dufourea novaeangliae | reverse complement strand
ATTTGTAGCTGAAAGTACGTAGATTAATCCACTGTTATTGATAATAACAATAAACGGCCGGAACACTGTTAAAATCGCATTTAATCGCGGAGTACCACTATTTTTTTGAATGGTGGCGCCACCCGTGGCATTTCGCTCAAACTGCTAGCCAAATCATACCGACAGGTGAGTGAAAATTTTTAATGTTAGAAAAATGCGAATATCTCAGTAATTAAGCATTCAAAATGAACGCCATTAGTCTCAAATTGTTCCTCAGGACTTAATGCATGGACCCAATAGTGCAGAACTCCTGAGTTAGTAAAATTAATTATGCCTGTATTACCCAAGCCCCTTATGAGGCGGCAACCGTAATTGCAAAGATTTCGAACGCATTTACACCGCTAAACGGGCATGGTTCTTCTTCGTTTTGCATTAGATACACCGTTTAAAGAACGTAGATTACTATTCTGTAACGGCTGGAAACGAGTAATCGCAAGAACATTGTTAAAATCGCATTTGTTTACAACGGTTGACACTGTATCTCTCCTTGTGTACCCCGTTGAGTTCACTTTGAATAGCTCTTCCAACGTTCTATGGACAAGTTACGTCTTGATCAAGCATTCAGTTTGAAGCTAAAAGAACGTAGATTAATCCACTGTTACTGATAATAACAATAAACGGCCGGAACAGTGTTAAAATCGCATTTAATCGCGGAATACCACTATTTTTTCGACCGGTGGCGCCATCCGTGGCGAATCGCTGAAACTGCTAGCCATTAATTGGTTAGCAGTTTCACCGATTCGCCACGGATGGCGCCACCGTTCAAAAAAATAGTGGTATTCCGCGATTAAATGCGATTTTAACAATGTTCCGGCCGTTTATTGTTATTATCAATAACAGTGGATTAATCTACGTTCTTTTAGCTTCAAACTGAATGCTTGATCAAGACGTAACTTGTCCTATAAAAGACAATAAAACGGTACATACGCGTTGTTCATTAATCCCATCACCATCTTCCTCCTAATTCGTATTATTTTATGTCTTCTTAAAGAAATCTGTATAAATAAGTACAATAATAAGTACGTAATTAATTTTCTTAATAAAAGTAATATTTTAATTTATTCTTGTATCAACAACCTCGAAACTTGTGAAACCATAATCTCGGTTCATAAATTAGTATCAATATTCTAAAAATTACCCGATAAAAATCCCACCAATCCAATAAAAATCTATCCACGAATACAACGACAATGCATTGGATGAGAGGTTCTCATTCGAATACCTCGTCTGTCTCATTAATTAACGATTTACAAATTAATCGCTGAGTTATTAATAATTTTGTTCTTCCCGCCAAATCATATTGGATATTTAATTCCCGATTCATTGTTCTCATACCATAGCGGGCAGCAGAAAAATCTCTGATTTTTTTACTCCGATCGGTATTACAGAACACGCGACACGAAGACACTTGAGATGTTTGGCTGTCCGTCTATTCTTTTTGTCGTCTGTGCTATTGGATGCATCCGCTGTACACGGGGCACACGGCCTACGTTTCAAATAGATATTCGTGTACGTAACCTCTTAAATGCTTACGATGTGGCACCTTCCGTCTTAACATATTCCGCTTCGTTTCTTCAGGAGACGGACTCGTTCGAACGGAAAACGATGATCCGAGCGTAAACGATCTTTGTATCAATCGACAGGAAACTTATCGACGGATATGATTGTGCGCACGTAGCAAAGAAAACAAGAAAATGAGACTGTCATTAGTGATTCTTGGGGTTTTTTCCTTTCTCGATTTATACAAATTCACGAACGCCTGGGACAATGACGAATTGGAAGTGTTCGACGTCGTCGAGGAGGTCAATCAAAATTTCTACGAAGTCCTTGGTGTTCCACAGGTCTGTTTCCTTTTTCAATGAAACACTTTTGTTCTAGGCTATTAATAATTGGTTCTAGAGAGCTTATTAAATAACTGCATATAAAACATTCACACGCTTTTTAGGTTGCGAATGCCTCTGAGATTAAAAAGGCATTTAGGAGGTTGTCCCTTCAGTTACATCCGGATAAGAATCCTGCAGAGGATGCAGAACAGCAGTTTAGAAAGGTGAGTCGAAGAATAGTGAAGTCTTCGGAAACGAAGAAATTAAAGCATTGGATCATCCTCTGTTGCAGCTAGTCGCTGTGTACGATGTACTGAAAGATCCTGGGAGGCGGCAACGGTACGATAATGTGCTGGTCAATGGACTGCCGAATTGGCGGTCGGCTGTGTATTATTACCGCCATGTGCGGAAAATGGGTCTTGTAGAATTAAGCATAATTTTATTCTTAGTCTTTACGGTCGGACAATATTTGGTGGCGTGGGGTGCATATTTCGAGAAACGGTATACATATGTACGTAATAAGTCTGTAATATCGAAGAGAAACTCGTCAACGTATTGGGAAAGCAATCGTGTACATGTTGCAGGAGCAAGTATTAGGGAGTAAGCTTCAGAAGATGCAGAAGAAGAATAAAAAAGGGAAGATGGATGTGCCGGATTTAGCAGACATCTTGGAGAAGATTCCTACTCCGAGCATTTGGAATACTCTTCCATTCCAGTTTCCACGATGGATAATATCGTTTACGTTATCCATACCCAGTCTCATTCGCGCGATGCGCGACGCCGTGGAAGAAAGAAAACGTAGGAAAAAAGAAGAGGAGGAGGCATCGTGAGTGGAGAACGTTTGATTTCGGGCCGAAATGTTTTCCTTTTATTGTTATTATTTCCCCCTTTTGTTCTTAGAATTTCTATGTATACCATTTCAGAGCACAGGAGATTGAACCGCTGGAACCACCGGAACCTGTATCTCGGACTAGAAGACGTAGACCTGCTTTCACGCCGCAAGAAAGAAGCAGTAACAATTACAAGGAAGTTACACGAAAGGACTGTGATCAGACTAATCATGTCTATCAGAAGCCTGCTCCGACTGGTGGGGGATTGTGGACCGATGATGATATATTGGAACTGATCAAGCTTGTGAAAAAATATCCCACTGGCACATCGGAGCGATGGGACAAGATTGCGGATGCAATGAATCGTACCATTGCGGATGTAACATATATGGCGAAGAAGGTTTCTATTTTGATTGAGTAGCTGCTGAATACCTGCTGAATGAACAACTGCTTTGCAATGTACATTTTTAACAGGTGAAAGATGAAGGCTTGAAGCCTGGCTCTACCACCGAGGAGACTCTGACGGATGAACGTTCGAAGAAAACGAAGACACGCATCAAGAATAATGATAACGTGGATAATGGCACCGAGTGGAGTCAAGAGCAACAGAAAGCGTTGGAAGCAGCGCTTGGAAAGTATTTTAAGGGCACGTCTGTAGATAAGTGGGAGAAAATAGCGAGTTGCGTTGAAGGGAAAACAAAGGTATAGTATTCGTATGTTGAGATACGATTAACTTTTAAGAAAATTTCCCGATTCTTTTATTTATTTATTTTTTTTACATGTTTTAAAGGACGAGTGCCAAGCGAGGTTTAGGCAATTGGTGGATTTAGTGAAGAAGAAGCAACAGACTTAATAGCCTGCCATGTGTACAAGATGTTCCTTCGACGAAACGTATAGTCCATACAATCAAGTTCGGAAATAGTATTCAATTTATATCTCATGAAAATGAATGTTTCATGGCTGTTCTACAACATTTCATATTGAATCAGTTGCAGATTTCTTAAAGGATTCTCTTATACAGAAATGATATTCGAAATATAATTGCATTAAAAGCGATGAAACTTTATACTCGAAGGGGGATACTAAACATAATTTCATTATTAAATGTTTCCGGAGAATGTATTTATTTAATAAATTTAATAATTAATTAAGAGGAGAAGACTGACAGATTATCATGATTGAACATTTTCCTGTTCTTTCAGATTAACGTTCCACTTGTGTACCAGTGTCGTCTGTCGAATCGAGTATATATTTCACTTTTCGAACTCGTGGAGAACAGTATATAACATAATGCCAAAGGACATAATAACTTTTCTATTCTTTTAGCATATATCGATATCCGTATTCGTTAAAATGAGAATGTCGTCCGTCTCACATATTTTTCGAAGTTTTATCAATTCTCCAATTTAAAATCATATATTTATATGAACTATGAATTATTCTATATACACGTTACAATTTACTTTATTATGTAAAAGACCAAGTTACTGAAACGTTAGTGTAAATATAGTATAGTATGATTTAAATGTTAAATGTATCACACAGTTCTGTTCAATACTAAAGTAAATCATTCGTTTTTGTATTATACACAAATATAGTAAGCGAAGCAAGGAAGTAATACTATACCTCTGACTTTAGATTTCGTTCAACATTAATTACACTCATTCGTACTGTCGTGCAATACGAAACTTTGTACAAAACTATTTACAGAATACGTAATAAACGCATTAATTGCGTCTTCTACGGACTCTAGATATTCGCCAAGCATTCGGTTCCTCGTATTTATTATAAAGTGGCTCCAGTCGTTGGTTCTTCTTGAACTTACTGAGCTTGGTCGGATCGCTGAACTTGAAGAATGCTGGAGCGAACTCTACCAGCCATTTTGGATCAATGGTCGTTACTTCTCTCATATATTCTTTAGTGGTCTGTACTAGCTCATGGTAGATAACCTAATAGCAGAATGACGGACGAGTTAATTATATCTTTTATTGTAACACTATTAATTCTCTTCTCAATTCACTTACCCATTCTGGTTGCCTATTAAATAAGGCACTGCTAGGATGGATGTAAACCACTTGGCTGTCAACTAATGTTCTGTACCCTTCTTGAGGATCCTTTTTGGCAGCATTTCTGAAGAAGCCCGAACACACAGCTTTCTGAATTCTCACTGTGTTCTTGCCAGCAGACACAACATCCAACTTGTGTCTATCCATGATACCTAACAATTGTTTGCGAACATCCTGTGCTCGCTTCAATGTCCTAATCTGCACAAAATTTTCATAGCACCAGGCATTGCTGAATTTGTTGTTTCTCCAAGAATTGTAGACCGCCAACAAAGTTAAATGGTCGCCCTCTGCCTGATTGAACTTGGCCTTCTTTTGATCAGCCAAAGCTTGTTTATCTTTCGGTCTGTAGAAAACATTCTGCACAGACAGCATGCTGACAATTGTCAGTATTTCATCGGAACACTGAAGATGCACACTCATGATCAGCATCTTGGAGAGGTTAGGTTCCAGGGGGAATTCTGCCATTCGTCTACCTAACCTGGTCAACAGACCCTCGTTATCTAATGCGCTTAAACTGTGCAGAGATTCTAAAGCCATGATCAGCGACTCCACAGGCGGGGCGTCCATGAAATCGAAGTGCAGTAAATCATTGATGCCCATCGTCTTCAGCTGCAGCACAGTAGTAGCTAAGTTGGTGCGTTGAATTTCTGGAACCGGGGTGGGTAACATTTCATCTCTATAGGCTCTTTCTGTGTAAAGTCTGTAACATTTTCCAGGCCCAGTCCTGCCAGCTCTTCCGGCTCTTTGCTTAGCAGCTGCCTGGCTGATCGGTGTCACTATGAGGCTGTCCATTCCTGTCTTGGAGTTGTACACTTTCTGCTTCACGAAGCCTGGATCAACCACGTAATAAATACCGTCGATGGTCAAGCTCGTTTCCGCTATATTCGTGGCTATCACTACTTTCCTCGAGCCAGGTGGTGCTGGCTCGAATATTCTAGTTTGCATCTCCGATGGCAGCGCCGAGTATACCGGCAAAATGATCAATTCCGGCACGTCGGGACCAAGAGATTTCATTCGTTCGTATAAAATTTCACAGGCCGTGTCGATTTCCTCTTGACCGGTCAAGAACAGTAGAATATCCCCTGGTGGTTCCCGCAAATGTATCTGCATCACGGTGATAAGTGCAGCGTCCAGGTAATCTGTTTCCGGTTCTTTTGTGTACATAACTTCTACTTCGAATGTTCTGCCGGGAATAGTGAATATAGGAGCCTCGAAGAAGTACTGCGAGAACTTCACGGCATCCAGAGTGGCGCTGGTTACGATAAGCTTCAGGTCAGGTCGTCTTCCCACCGCTTGTTTCAGCAGTCCAAACAGGACATCGGTGTGTATCGTGCGTTCGTGTGCCTCGTCCAACATTATGACGGAGTACGTCTTCAAATCGAGGTCCATCAGACACTCCCGAAGCAACATACCGTCAGTCATGTACTTTATATTAGTCTCCGGACCCGTACAGTCCTCGAAACGAATGGTGTAGCCCACCTCCTGTCCCAAACGACAACCAAATTCTTCGGCCACTCTCTTGGCAACAGACATGGCGGCCACTCTCCTGGGCTGAGTGCAGCCAATCTTACCGCGGGCCGTGAATCCAGCCTCTGCCAAGTACTGTGTAATCTGCGTGGTTTTTCCCGATCCCGTTTCGCCGATTACAATTAAAATCTGATTGTCCGTCACGGCTTTCACTAAATCATCCCTGAGCTTGTATATCGGCAAGCTTTGCCGCTGCTCCAGCAAGGTTAGGTTCGTTTTCTTTCCGAAGGACGACTTCTTTCCGCCAATCACGTGTTTCTTCCACTCGGGTAGATCTTGAGTTTGTAGACCGATCCCACGCATATTCGCTGCCAGTGTTCTGCTTTCGGCTGCGAGTGTATAAAGATTTGATATAATTGATAAGATATATAGGATGTAGTATATTAATAGGTTTTATGGGAATATATAAGAGATTACCTTCCGGTAGAGGGTCAATCCAATTCTTGTTCAGCCCAGTAGGAACAGAGTCCATTTCTTGCTCTCTTTGTAACATTTTCTGCTCTCTCCTTTCCTTCGCCAGTGCGCTCTGCATCATTGCAGCCTGTGCCAGAGAACCATCAGGATTCTTTACTATACGAACAGGACTCAGATCGCCAAGCGCCCGTCCGTGCCCGTGCAGGAACGGCGGTTCTTCCTCCACCAGCTCGATCTCCACGTCCTCCTCTTCGTCGTCTTCCCGTGGAAGAATTCCAGTTTCCATGTCGAATTCTGGTAACTCGTTTCTATCGATACACGAGGCGGCAAGCATCTGTTTTATCTCCCACTTCTCAGGGGACGACAATCTTTGTACACGCTTCCTGGAACAGGTTTCATCTTCGTCCCAGTTGCCTTGAAGCTCCAGCAACGAAGTCGGTCTGTCAGGGTTGCGCAAATGCTTCTCATCTTCCTCGGTTTTAGTAACAGCCACGACTGGATTCAAATCCCTGCCTGTCTCTTGGTCGACGTCTTTCATGCTCAAGGAGACCTGAAAGTATTCCATTCTGAGTAAGTGAAATTTCAACATTGTTTAAAATGCAATATTTATCATTTTATATACTGTCTGGTACCTTTTGTCCGCCTATATTTAGTACTTTTACAAGGACTTTCTGACCCCTAGACACCACGTCGCTTGCGCTAGCGACCCTTCCCTCTCTCCTCAATTGTGAAATATGAACGAGTCCTTCCCATCTGCGTTTCAACCCTTCGAGTTGCACGAAACAACCGAAAGGGACGATGTTGGCAACCTTGCCGGAATAAATTTTCCCGACTTCTGGATCCACACAGAGTTCTTCCACGGACCTTGACCTGGACCTATCGGAACCATGTCTGCCGGAATGCCTATCTTTATGATCACGAGACTTTCTGTCCCGTGATCTGCTGGATCGTCTCCGATCCTTCGATCTGTGACGCTTTCTGTCCCTCGATCTCGAACGATCGCGCGACCTCGAATTCGATTTAGATCTATGTCTTCGATCTTTACGATTCGACGAACGGGATCTGTGTCTCCTTCTGTCTTTTGACCTGCTTCTCCTAGAATGCTTGCTCTTTTTGTCGTCTTCCAGAGGCTGAATGTCGGTAGCAGGTTTTTTACTCTCACCACCGGACTTTTTGTGAGATGGTGCCAGTTCTTCTAAGCTTGCCATAGCGTTGCTAACTATATTCTCATCTGTCAACTCTTTGGTACTTGTCACATTTTGTTCATCATTGGGTAAAGCCAGGCCAGGAAACTTTTGTGCTAATTCATCTTGTTTAGTCGTAGATTTAGTCAGTTTCTCTTGTGTTGCCTTAGATGGTTTCATGTGTTGTATTATCCTTAAAAGATTAGCCATAAACGATTCCTGAAGGAATAACAAAATATTACAATATGTACAGACAGAATGCAAATTGAGCTTTATCAATTACTCACAGAAAATTCTGCACCATTTTCGACCAAAACTTTCTTGAATTTATCAACAGTATTATTTTTCTCTGCTAAATGAATGATAAATTCAGCTGAAAAAGACATAACGGGCTATGAAAATACATATTGGACTGGCTACAGATATCTTGCTTTTTTACTTTTACCTAAGTCTTTGTCATTTAAGCCTAAATGGTTCTCCAATTCCGTGCAGATTTTCGACACTAAGGACAAGTGTTCTAACTTTGTAACCTCGTCCATTTTTATAGCATGTATTACAAGTATCTTGTGTATGTATAATTGGATGACGTGAAAATTACGTCCGAAACAAGATTAATCAATTGTAATAAACCACATTTTCTGAAACATGCGAGATTAAATTGTACACCAACGTTTACTGTTTAATCACGCGAAGTTAATGGTAACCTCTCACGTCTTACGGTATAACTTAAAACTTATACGTACATGTGATCGATGCTTACATTTATTTGTGCAATGAACAATACCATGAACATCAGCAGCGTTTATTTCTACTTATAAAATGAAAACAACAAACTGTTCTCAAACTGGAACAACTGTTGTATTTGCCCATCGAAAATGATCGGTGATGATCGGAATCTAATTCTGAAAAAAAATTGCGGAGACGCATTGCACTAAAATCATCGACTAAATATAGTATAGATTTATCATTCAATGCTTTTTTCTGATCACGGTCCGGGGGCTGTGCAGCGCCCTTGCCATTTTAGTGTCCATATCTGACGTTACCGATAAAGCAGAAATTTGTTTATTATTAGCACAAATGTTTCATCGTGTCGTCGATAGATGGCTATACTAGTTCCGTGTCCGGTTAGCAAACCTTTTTTGAAATCTTGTAAAACGCATTTATAATGTAGTGTTGTGTCGTATGGAATGCGTGTGACATGTGGGATCATAAAGAACGATTGGAGACTGATGAAGTTAATTTGCAACAGTTAATTACCGAGGTATTTGCATTTTTCTAATTTTCTAGTTCATTGTATATTGCGAGATAACGCCACCGTGTCACTTTTCGCACGATTTGTTCAGTGTTTCGTATTAACCTCTAACCTTGTCTTAACATTCTTCTGACAACTTCACTCTCTAGAATTGCTGTATTGTTAATTATTTAACATTTAACTGATACAAAAGGAATTCCATTCTTATTGCAAGTGTACATTTAAATGTTAAATGTTAATAGCAACAAAACAGTATTTCACTTCGACCTAGAGGAAATGAATAACATTCATATTTATGAAATCCAGTTTGAAATCCTCACCACGTGACTCGATGTTGTAAGTTAATTGGTTAATACAGAATCTTCTGAAAAATTCGAAACACAATCATCTGAAATATTTCCGAACCACGTTTTGCAGGTAGCTTTTCGTTCGCCAGGGAAATTTAATAGTCAGAGCAACGGAGCGTAATTCGAAGTCGAATTTCTCAACTATTTAATTTATTATTGAGTTAGCTCTGAGATTTGGCTGACCGTGTCTATGCTTCCGTACGAAACCGTAAGTTTTAGTTAACAATAATGTAATTGGGAATTGTTTCTGCGCAATATCGAATCAAAGAAATCGTAGAAACTATCTGAAGGCTTTCGAAACATTGGAGAGACGCACTATACGACGTTGAACTTAGGCATAAGAATTTATTCGGCTTCCGTGTTTCGATTAAACCACTTCCAATTGCTATCGCATCTTCTTCCATGCCGATTAATCCGTTTCAGAGAGCAAAGTGCAGACACGTACAGATGAGAGCGGCAATTTGTAAAGGTTCGCGAGCCTCCGTTCGCATTTCAAGGAGAGTAAAAATGTGCGAGACAGACCAGAGGGAGTAGAAAGACAAGGATGGGCAGTATAATTGGCGAGGAGGGATAGTCGCGGCGTGCACGCCGCCTCGTAATTCATTTAGACGGTAGCTCGACGAGACAGGCTCAATTATGTGTGCCGCAAAAAAACTTCGGGACCAGGATCGAGCTGCTTCTTCGTACGTCGTGCGTGGTCCGTGCGTGGTCCGTGCGCGGTGTCGCCTCGAAAAGAAGCGAGACTCGTGTCTCGCGTCACTCAACCGAGCACCGTCTAAGTACACTGACGAGCAAACTCGGCTTCCTCTAGGGGAAAAAGCAATGTAGAGATAAGGGCCTCCTGCTATTTCATAAATTTATTTCAAATACTGAAATAAATGTTAAACCGAACGTTAATTTAGCATAAATTTCAGTAATTTCGAGACCAAGTGGTAGGAGGTCTTTCCTTTACATCAGTTTTTCCCCTAGCGGAAGAGAAGGGCTTCCTACCACTTGGTAAATTGATTTCAGGTACTGAAATGAATGTTAAACCGAACGTTAATGAGGCATAAATTTCAGTAACTCTAAGATCAAGTGGTAGGAGGTCTTTCCTTTACAACTTTTTCCCCTAGCGGGAGAGAAGGTCCTCCTACCATTTGGTAAATTAATTTCAGGTACTGAAATAAATGTTAAATCGGATGTTAATTTGGTATAAATTTCAGTAATTCTCAATACCAAGTGGTAGGAGCAAGGCCCCTTCCTCTATGTCACTTTTTCTCCTAGTAGTAGTCGAGTTTGCTCGTCAGTGTAAAGCCTGCGTGTATATATGTATATATATATATATACAAAGAACATGCAGCTACTGTTCTCTGACAGGGAGGGATGAGCAGGTTTAATCGGCCGGTCAGAGCGTGGGCCTCGTTGGCCCAAGACAATGAATCTCGGTGTTGATGGCAATATTTTAATGAAGTTAGCAAGTTCCTGGTAGCGGGCAGAAGACCGACGTCGGAGACGCGATTCCAGGAGCGCGAACGAAAAGAGCCCTTAAGGGCAGAGGGCGGAGGCGCCACCCAACCACTGATTTCCGCTTACCGATATCGTTTGTACAAAGCTGCCTTCATCTTCTAGGCTTCTCGGGGCCCCCGTCTCTGTCTTGCAATGCGAACGAAAATCCGTTTGTGAGCTTCGTCGAGGTTTCCCATCTCCGATGGTATTTTATGTCTTTTCCTCGTGTTTTAGAGATTTTGCTTGAGAAACAGTTCGAAAAGGAACATGTTTTTACGACAGGTTTTTTCATTTTCGAATGGATGGACTCTGGGTTGGTTCGTTTGGTGGATGTGGATACTTATTTTTAATCGGATCGGGACCTTTCGATCGTTTGCATAAGTGTTCGATAGCGTCGGATGATTCCGTATCGGTATGGGGCAAATAATCGTCGATTATCGTTAGACGAGTGAAATCGTTCGGGCAAACAACAGTCGCTTTGCATACTTTCGGATTAATTTGATCGATGTGTTGTTTAGAAAAGTTTTAGTACCTATTATCCGCTGACATTTTCAACTGGATTTTCAAAGGGTCCTACTTGCTCCCCTCTACACAGCCCCGAAGTCTGCCAATCGATCAACGACCTATGGGTTCAAGTTTCCTTTGATTTTCATTTCGTTGAATCGTGCATCCCGTGGAACAACGCTCTTCGAGAGCCGAGTCTACGCGCGTTAACGAGGTGCTAGCCATTTAATTAGTCGAAGTAATTGAGTCGAAAAGAAATTTAGTGACATGGAGATAGGATTCAATTTTTCTTGCGTTTTCGCTGACAGTGATAATTGTCCTTTAAACGGAATTTGGTGGACTGATGGCTTGCTCTGTGGTTCGGAGCTGGTACAGGGAATAGGTAACGTAAGGCGAGGCAAGCCAAAGTGGTATCATTAGGGAGAAATCACATGCAAAACCCAAGACGTTGAGATCGCCCCGTTCGGCCGTAAACTTTCGTAGATTCTAATCGACCGAGTGTAATTAGAGCGAGAGCAATTGTCGGTAATTAATTGGAAGCAAATTAATTAGCTTAGATCGAATAGAAAGTGGAAAATTACAACGTATTCGGTGCAGATCCGATTCCGACTGTCTGAATATACAAGAAATATTTCTTTCCACTCACTTTTCAATATTGATTATTGCTGATTTGATTTGAAATTTCGTGGCAAGTTGTTTAGACAATTCTTTGGTCCAATAGGTCATCCAAAAATCGTTTGTTCGTGAAATTTTACCAGTAATCGACTCGTTTCCGGATACGTACCTTGTGTCTTCTTTATTCCACGGGACCGAAATTGCCCCTTCCCATACATTTTTCATTGTTCGATGATGATAACGTCCTGCTTCAGCAAAGACACGCGAAAACTAGCAACCCGATTCGACCTAGGTCGATTAGAATTCATTTAACCGGGACACGGCTATCGAATTAAAAGTCCGCGTCAGCTCGGAAAACCTCTTGGAACTTTTCCTATCGTTCAAACTCTCAGCGAAGGATATAAAAATTTAATTCATCGAGGAGAATGACGTGCCGCCTGCCGCGGGCCACGACTTCCTTTCAAACTCGATCTTGCGACTTCTAGCTTCGAGCACCCCCTTTTTCATCCGTACCACTTCTCGTTTCGTCTCTTCCATATTATCTTCCTTTTTCCTTTCTTTTCTCGACTGGAAAATAATGACAGCCCCGAGACACGACTCGTGTAATCGTTTCAATCGAGCCATAACTGCCCCGCGATAAAACATTTCTCTTCCTTGCACCGTTCTCGATTCCCCCGATCTCTCGTGGCACTTGTTCCTTCGATGCTTCCTTCTTTTATTCATAGATTACGTTAGATAAAACAACTACTTTGTGGGGGTGATTTTCGCGAGCAACGTTATAACCCTCGAACAACGAATGCAGGGTCATTTTTACTCATCGGTAGTTGTTGCTCTATTATTTGTAATTATATGTAACGTATAAACATGAAAATATATATAAAATTTTACGCTTAAGTCCTCGTTGAATCCACGTACAATGGAAATTTTACTACAAGTCAAATTGACTCTGCAATCGTCCGCCGCGTCAGTCCCAGATCATTCAACGTCCGAGGGTTAATAATAGGAATGCCCGAAAGAGTAGATAATTTCGGGGCGACGCAACGCTGACACTAGCAGATTAAATTACCCGGAAGAAACGAAGTCGATAACGAGAACGAATCGCTTGGAAGCTGACTGTCGAACCAATCCCGATACTTTTCAATACTGGAAGCTGTCTCTTCTCTGTAGCATCTCTGAGAATCTGGAAAGAATCGCCAGAACGGGACAGACTGTAAGGAGACGCGACTCGGTTCGATTTACTCAATCGTAGATTCAATTTTACGCGGTTAACAAGCTCTTTCTTCTCCGTAATTTGTCTTTCTTTCGAGCTCTGTGATTGCAACTCGGCAAAAGAGAAATGGGCAGGGGAACGAAATACAGACTCTTCTCGATTATTGTCAGGTTTGTTCTACACGATTATTGTCCAGGCTTTATCCTCACCATTGGGGGGAGGGACTGTGGAACCTGTTAAGCGTATACTTTGTTGCTGAGGCTCAGGGTCTGAAACATTTCTGACTACACGATTATTGTTTGGGACGATAATCGAGAGTTAACTGTAAGACAAACAATAATATGTCGTTTTGGAGAGTGATTTATTTTTCTTTCGGAATGTCGTCTATACCCACACTTTTCGGCATGATTTATTTACACCATCGAGAAGCATCGATGTTCTCGGGGCTTTCCTCTTCGAGCAGATTTGCTTTTCCATGCCACGAGAACCGTCGAAAGATGTACATATCCCGAATGCGTTGCCCTCCGCTAGGCTTTTCTAAGGAACAGGCAATCTCTGTCCGCGTTAGATAACGAGGACATGGGAGAGGGAGGGTGGGGTCGCTTTTCATCTTACTAAATCAAGCGCTGGCTCTTCCATGCGTTCAGCACCGTCTGTGGAGAGAACGGTCCTGTTGTCGGAGAACTAGTCCTGCGGTATCTAAACAAGAGGCTTCCTCGAGAGCATAGGTAAACGACGGCTCAGTTTAATATCTGTATATTATGTCCACTCGACCTATCGGTTACCACTCGAACCTCCTAGTAAACCCTAAACAACGATCTAGTGTTTCGAAAATTCCACAAAAGTCGAAAGGTGAAACATACCGGGGGTGCGCTCGAATCTACGAAGGAAATTCCAAGATGTCGCCTTGGTGGCGGTCGTAAATCGAACCATTCAAGCCACAACACCGGTTTGTACTGTAATGTATGCCGCCAGTACCACCAACACCAGCGTAGATACTTGTGCGTGAACCATCCACGCCAAACTCATTTCCTAGAGCGAGGAGCAAGTTACTACAGCAACATCGGCAAGTCCTCGGCGGAGGGTAATAAAGCCATCTTGCCAACGGGGTGGTTTCGCCTCTTTCACCCTCGCAACCCGCCCCTGAGGAGGTGGCTGGATAGCGATCTATACTGCTGGGTACCCCTCTCATCGTTGCCAGGCAACCGTTCCTCTCTCTCTCTCTCTCTCTCTCTCCCTCTTTCAACCCCTTCTACAGCGAGAGGGTCCTACCAACCTCCCTGTACGAAGAAGCCGCGAGGGAAAGGGGAGGATCGAGGAACTGCACGCACGACAGAAAGGAAGCGAAACATCGATGATCATCCGATTTTCTGTTTCGAATTTTCGGAATATTAACGATGGTTCAGCCGATCACGATGGTCAACGATGTTTCCCTCTGCGTACGATATTAACGAGGAAAAAATTCGAGAAAAGGAACAAAGCACCGAGGGATTCAGGGGCGAGGAAAATTCGAAGCTTTCGGTGAGAGGAAGAGACGTAGAAAGGGGTTAAGGAGGCAGGGAGCAGAGATTGCGCCCTTATCTCGCGAGATACCGACCGCTTTCGGCTTCCGTTTCGTACTCCCTTCCCGTCGCGTCTTCTCCTCCTCGTCGACTGCCTTTTCCCGGGGGGAGAGAGGATTGATAAACCAACCGAGTGCAACGTCCGATTCGATCTGTCGCAATAAAATTACAACCCTCTGCGAAATCTACTTCTGTTCGTTGTTTACAAGATTCCACCTTGATCGCAGCGAACGTGTGTTACAGTGATCCTTCGATGAATGCGACACGAGGAACGGTGTTATTCCCACCACTAGGGTGTCCCCCAAATCAATCAAAACAGAGTAAACAGGACTTGGCTTCGGGCAAAAAATATATTTATGAGGGGCTGAAAACCAGTACGTCGCACTCATCGAGACATTACTGTAATGGTTAGAGAGACTTTCGAAGTGTCGGAGGACGATACACATATCATGGTAACGACGATATCACTTTTGTCGTTGGAACAGCGATACGGAGGGGAAGACGCGCGGTTAGAAGTTTAATAACTCGACGAAAGCGATTGCCTCGGCTGAACGTGGGGTTTTCTCACGGAAAGAGAATTCTGCCAAGGCGTGCACCGACTTCCCCCGCGCAACACCGGAGATGGAACCCCAGACGTAATTTCCGGTTTCGCCGCGGCGCGCTGGCGCGCGTTAGTCGAACCAAAAGACGATCGCTCAGCGAACGAGAGATAGCTCGAGATAACTTTACTCCCTCTGCGTCTGCTCTCCGCTTAGGCTGCTGCTGGCACAGCTCTCTTCCTGGTGTTTCAAGCGAGTCCCCCGCGAATCTGTGAAATTACATGGTCAACGATCACTCGATCGATCGGAGGATATACACAATCCTCTTCTTCATTTTTTCTTTTTCTTTCCCTCGCTGGTTTATTCGTCGAGCGAACGCACCCTACACCAGTGATTGCTAACCTTTTAGTTTGGTGTGTCATTTGATAAAAATTTGGCTTAAACAGGGTATCGTGACAGATATCGAAATATCCCTAATTTTTGTGGCATTTTCAGACCTAGTAAACAAGAAAAAAAAGGAATAACCACTTTTAGAAACGAATGATTTTGTGATTGAAATATACGTAAAGAAGTGAATACTCGTATTGAATATACAGGGTGTCCGAAAATAGCTTCGACTCCCGGAAATAAGGGGTTCCTGGGACGACTTTAAATAACTTTTTCCTTAGCAAAAATGTTATCCGAGGTTTTTCGTTAATATCTCGTTAACAAAGCTTCGGATAACATTTTTTCTAAGGAAAAAGTTATTCATTTAAGTACAATTATCTATGTTTATCTAATCTGTCAGAGTAGAAGTATTTCAATAACCGTGAATATTTTGGTTCCTTGGAAAATGGTTAAATGCATACTAATCTATTTGGTAATTGAGCACAAATAATATTACAAATTGACGAGGTATTCGTCATTCCGATACTTTTTGAAATGCATTTTGCCCATCACTGATTTCTCGGCGGTGAAGCTTTCCATTTCAATTGCGTCATTGGTCGAGACACGTTCCCTCGCGAGCAAACTTGGCTAGAGGAAAAAGTTGACGTAGGAGAAGGGCCTCCTACCATTTGCCTGTTGGTATTTGGAATTACTGAAATTTATGCCAAATTAACATTCGATTTAACATTAATTTTATTACCTGGAATAAATTTACCAAGCGGTAGGAGACTTTTATTCTACGCCGACTTTTCCCTTAGTCGAAGCCCAGTTTGTTCGTGGGTGTTCAAACACGCCGTTGTTCCGTGCCAAGGAGGTAAAGGTGGGAGGACGTGGTGGATATTGGGAACGATTCCGTCGAGGGTTCCGTGGTTAAATCACACAGTGTATGCAGGGCCCTCGGTTGCGACCCGCTGCCAACATCCCATCATGAATAATGAACGCGAATAATCGCGTCGCACAATATACGCTGGCACGAGCAGCAAGTGGTTCGAGTTATGCAATCGAATATTTCCTGGCCGCGTCCATTTGTATGGGATCGTATATTTTTTCTCGGCAACAGGATGCGAAATATGCGATCCTGGAATAAGTATAATTATCCGTCGATAAATCTAGCCGAATCGACTCTGCAGATCGAAGATTGGTCGTTTCGAAAGAAAGACGATACCCTGCGTGTTCGCCTCGAAACAGAAACACTGCTCCCACCTCGAGGATTTTATCCGTTTTATCAAAGAGGATACCGGTAAACTCGACTTCCGTTAGCCAAGTCGCCGTGAACCATTTCCATAAGGATTTCCGTTGGTCGTACGCGCGAAATTTTTGCACGGCAAGCTTCTTCTCGCGTGGCGTTTCTTTTTTTTGTACCTCCTCTACTCGTTCCCCCTTTTCGAGCCCACTTGAAATCTCTCTCCGTTTACGTTTCAACGCGGGGTCACGCGCGATACCATCGCTCGATTCGCGTACGAAGGCCGCCGGAACGTTTCTGTCCGTGCTCGTTTCAGGGAAACAATAGCGCCGGGGTTTTGTTCTTTCGAGGGAGCTCCAGACGAGTCGAGTCTGTTGATTTCCACCGGGCTGCTGGTCGAATCACCACGATACGTGTCGCTCCACTCGAAAATCGTTGCCTAATCGAGGTAAAACGCGAGACATCGTACGGAGTTTTCATTGGTATTACCTACGATACATTCGAAAATTATCCGAACACGTAAGAATCCCATTTCTCGGTTTAAAGCATTTTTGCATGAAATTTCCATTTTCCCCTGGTCGATTCGCTCGTGCAACAAAAGGGCGCGAGATAGGGGCCTCGTAAAAGCGGACGGCGTCTTCGAGGTGACTTCGTTGTTCCGTTGTAGGCATGCGCGTTCTGGACGGCTCGTAAACCGTAGTCGAAGTTTTAAAGGGCAGTTAAATTTCACCGGAGTTAAGCTCGAGCATTATAATGACGCGTGCCGAGCGAGGGCTGGTCGTCAGGGGGGTTGGAATCAGGAAAATGATGGATGTAGAAATCTCGTAGGTAACCCTTTCGTCGAGAGGGAAAGGGGTGTCGAGCGATTTAAAACGGTGGGAAGTTTTATTTTTTTTTTTTCTATTAATATTCGCTTTACCAAATAATAATAAATCGGCAGTTCCAGCGTGTGCCCTGTTCCTTTTCGATAAAGATACAAGGGTGGATATGTACTGTCTTTGATTGCCGTTACGGAATCTCGAAACCGTTTGTCGTCGTCGCGAATCAAAATGGGTATCACGAAAACGACGAAAGGGTGGAATAGTCCCTCGAGCCCCCGTTACAAATTTCACCGGCCCTCCCCCTTTTTTACCCATTCCCAAACCATATTGTCCTTGTCACGAATCGGCCCGTATACCTATTTGGAACATTTCACACGCGTCGCGGACAATCACCCACCGCTCCCCCGTCAAATTTTAAACTACGAAAGGGTTACCGCGCGGGTCTGGTTACTTATTTATTACTCCCATTACCTTGTTATCGTTATTGTCACGTCGACGAAGGCGGTTCGTTTCAACCCGCGACGGTATATGATGTATGTACATGTGCAAGTCTTGCAAGTTTTAGTCTCAGTGAACTGTGATTCGGTTTGCGTGGAAATCTGAATGATATTTTGCGATCGATATGTTGGACTAGACCCATTTACTGCCATCTACCGAATTACTGTCATCCTAGACTGTTTTACTTAAAATAACAAATAAGCTTTACGCTGTTAATATCACCAATACGGTCTGCAGTCACGTGCAACCTAACCTAAAAAAGGGATAGTATTTATAGGTGTCTGTGGTGACAGTATTTGGTTAGGTGGTAGTAATTGGGACGTTCGTAATTCGATCGTACGCGTTTTACGGGTGAGAGTAATAGTTTGCCAGATACATATTTGAAACTGATGAATTTATAAACAAAAGTAGAGGTTCAGAAACTTACGACAAATGTTTATTTCCACGAAACATATTAAATAATAATAAATACAAATAAAAGCTTTTAACCTTTTGCACTCCTAATTCTTTTGAAATTTTGCTTTCCGATAGCTCACTATTGTTTTAGGTGTTTTATTCTGAATGTACTTCAGAAAATTCTTGGTTGATAGGAATCAATTTGAACAAATATTTTTCAGTAATTTTATTGTCGATAGCATTGGAACTTTGCTAAAAATGTCGAGTATGACTTGGCATAGGAGTACCAGTGGATGAAATTGACGTCGAGTCACATCCGACATTGGAGTTCCAAGGGTTAATAAAGCATTTCTTAAAGAGTCAATAATTGGGTCTTTTACCCTATTTATATTTCATAACCTCTGAATTCTGTGACGACCTATTCGGTTCACAGATGAGTCGCCGATTCGTGAACGGATCGAGCATCGTTCGTCTTGGTGGGGACGCTCGGCTACTGTTAATAGATAATAGAGTAAACAGGAGGGCCAGCCATCCCCACGCGACTCGACGTTCCTTTTTGTTCGTCGACATGGGAGACGAGCATCTCCACAGCCGTGTTCCTCTCGCTCCATTAACTATATACTCGATCAATTGACAACGAGTCGAGCGCATTTACAAAAGTTTCGACGAAATAGTGAGGGGTCGAGACTATCGTTCAAGCTCGAGACACCTCGCCTTCACTCGATAAAACGAACTTCTCTTCATTAACGGTCGAATGCAAATCCTCGGAGGCGAATGACGTCGCGCTAATATAATTTATACGCCGCCTCGGCGTGTTATGCCTCGTAAATTCCGGGCAAATTCGCTGGAATACGCCTCTCCCGAAGAAAGCACGCTCGTGTTCATTACGCTTAATGGCCGCATACATTATGCGCTTACAACCTGAAATTAACGACACGACGATACGCGCTAGGGGCCCGATGGCCCGGTGGCCCGATCGGGGAATCGCATACGCGTAGTATAGATACTAAGTATACGTACCTATAGATCGTTTCCGGAATCTGACCGCTACGAGGCCAACGAATATTCGTTGTCCGGTAAATTAGAATTCCTCCAGTCGTGTCACGACGTCCGCGAGCAAAAGCTGCTGAAGCAGGTGATACCCGAGGAACCAGTGTCCTACCGAATATCCGATATATGTATGTATAAACATGGTCGATCGTTCCTCCTCGTTACTTCTTCTGCGTAAACGTATTCGCAAACACACACACAGGCTTCCTATCGCTTCGTGACCCGTGGTGTAGGAAGACTGATATCGAAGGCATCGTGTATCGTATTATCTACTTAACTGGACACGCATCGACGTGCGGCCGGTCTGATCGCGGACAGAGATACACCGGTCTGTTGTGTCGCGTGGTTTGGCAATACAAACACAGGGGTACACCGATGCGACACCGCATACGTGCGTTAGACAGCTATCTACCTGTCTCTGTACGCATGTACATGTACTCGAGGTTTCTCGTTTCCGTCGGTGGTCGACTCATCGATCGTGTGCATATGATATGTTGTTGGCGAATCGTGGCCGATTCCTTTTTACAAATTCTCGATTATTGTCCCGAACTTAGGTCGGCGCCGAGACAATAATCGTATACGAAGGAATGTTCCATACCCTCGTAAATTCGTTTGTTTTGCCTGAACACTCGACAACAAAAGCGGAGGAAGAAAGTACAGGTTTCTGTCGATTATTGTCCCGAACTTAGGTCGACGCCAAGACAATAATCTTGTACGGAGAAATGCTTCAGATCGGCAACAAAGTATGCGCTTGACAGGTTCCATGCCCCTCCCCCCACCCAGTGGTGAGGATAACAGCTGGACAATAATCGTGTAGAAGAAGCCAGACGATAATCGAAAGGAGTCTGTACACCGGAAACAGATGGTCATGGTTATAAATAGAAGACCAGAGGTATCTAATTGATATTTTCGTCTTGTAATTTCGAAACTGTGTTAGAAAGCATTCGATAAGCAAATTGTGAGTTAAGTCTGGTTCACCCTGGCGTGATTGTCGGGCAGGATCACTGGCCGGGTGGCGTTAAAAGGGCGGTTAACTCGGGGGATGCTGGTTATTTAATCTCTAATCCCGACACTCGAGGGTGACTCCGTCATCGATACCCCAGATTTGCGTGTGCTCACCCCACGCAATCACTTTCGAGGGTTGTCCCGGAGCGCGCGACAGGCTTCCGACAGAATCGATCCCGTTGCTACACGGTCTCCTTCCTGACCCCTCCACCCTCTAGTCGGCCCATTACAAAAATACATGCGCGTACCAACTAATAGCGTTCGGTATCTTCGATTCTCCGTCGTGTTTCCCTTTAATATTCACCATGGAGAATGAACAAAGTTTCGCCTACCTCCCAGATAGAACATGACACCTTAAAGACATCCATTATATGGCTATTTTATGTCTGAGGCGCTTTTAAGCCGTCTTGAAGGCGTCACGTGTTATCTGGGCTTATACAAGATTGTAAACTATTGTACCAAAGGGCAATGCCCGTTTACAGCAATAGTAATAGTAATAATAATACAGAGCAGAGTATAGGTATAAGGGAAGAGACCCATCGAGAAAGTGTGACTGGCCTACGGGCGAAAGTTGCGCATAGCCAAATAACAGCTTGCGCCGGTCAGTTCCCCGGCGTGTTATTAAATCCTGAGTTGCGACTCGCGAATGACACGAGGCCGAGATTTACGATGATACTCCCTCTGTGATTAGTTCTTTCTTCCTCCGCGCAGGATTTACACTCGTGCTAAACCGGCAGCGTGTGCACGAGACGCTTTTGCGATCGTCCCTTTCTTTATTTCACGTTTTTTTCGATCGTGCAGCCAAAAAAAAAAAACGAACTCGCGACGTTCACAAAAGGACAAGAAATATTTCGTGTATTTTTCAAGATTTCTGTTCATTCGCGAGTCGACAGGCTCTCGAGGAAAGGAAACGTGCCTCGGATAAAAATATTATATTCAAGGAATTGTTTACAATAGCCCGGAGCCCAGGTATTTTCTCAGAGAGTCTTGCAAGAATTTTTCATCGAGTCCCGGCAGTTTCATCGTTCCCTTAATTAGACTGACGTAACCGTCTGGTCGAGTCGGCGCACGTGAGAAAACGAAAGTCTACGGGGTCTCGTTCGCGGGTCAGATTTTCCATTTTTCATCGGATCTCGTCGCGGAATCGAGAGCTCCCCTCGACCTCGGCACCAGACGCAAAGAAACTCGTCGTTAGGCGATTCCCGTTGTCATCGCGGGCCAATTAATCTTCGCCCCGAAACAATGAACGTCGATCTAATTACGCCTGGAATCGTGGTCCGAATTCTCACAGAGATATCGATACGCTTGCTGGATAATAAGTATAATCGGATGTTGTCTGGTGGCTGGCGTAACGAAAGACGACTAACATATTGTCCTGTTAGGGATCCTCTGGGGTCCACATGGGGTCGGCCTCTTTTTCTATCCGGGACACGACCCCCCATGGGAACATTTCACACCGGTAACCACCGCAAATCCCCCTTCCCTCCAACCATACGCCCACCCCACCCTTGCCGGATTTGGTTACGCAAAGTCGATTTAGTTAGGGATGGTTTGCCGGCTGATTTATAACAGAGCAGAGTCCGAGAGTATCGGTGAACTTTCTGCTGCTACAGGGTTCAGGATTCCACCCTTTATCGTGACTTGGCATCGTTCTTCCCCGCGCAAAAGGCCAAGGTGCTGCATCGATAGACGCCACGTATTTATCTTTCCTGCTACGTCGAGTGGACCATGCGAATAAATTCACCCCTCCAGAGAGTGTTATCGCATAACTACTGTAGCTTCCTGTATAGATGAGAATTGGAGAGGCAAGGCCGAGGGGTGGCAGGGTATGGTGTTGTTTTAACTTTTTTTTTTCCAGAGCACGGGTCAAAGTTCGTGTTAAAGTCACACCTATATAAATAAAAAATTAGGTAAATATAGATAATTTTACTACTAGTTTACGCAGTGCTACCAAATTGTTGTCTAAACGGCCATATTTCAATATGGAGGGAAGTTGGAAGACAAAATTCTGATTTAATCTGACATTCATTCCTTTCGTTCTTTCTACTTCTCTGATTTACCAGGCAACGAAAACTTCTAGAAAAAGACAGATTGGTGATCGTACAGTAACTAACTCTGTTTAATTTTTGACATGGCCTGACTATAGGGGATATTCAGAACGCGCAGTCTACGGTTTTCTCGTAACTGGAAAAATTGTCAATTTCCTGAATCTTGGCAGAAATCTTCGTGACTAATTTCGAGTCGGAACTTCCACCTCGGTTATTCCGTAATTTGAAATGCAAAAAGTCCGCTCGACGCCTCCTCGCCTCGGTTCTCTCGATCCCCGTCGATTCCGTTCCAGGTGTCACATATATCTTCCTCCGTGGAAACTATCCTTTCTGCCCGATGCCCGATAGTAACACCTACCAGGTACATGTGTTCCCGGGGGCAGAGCGTTGTCGGTGCATTTATTAATTAGAGGTTTGCCGAGGAAGTCGAGAGACGGCCAAGAGCGAAACAGAGGGATACCAACGGTGGACGTCTCCTCGTTCTTTTGCCTTCGTTCCCTCTCTTGCACGGAGGACAGTCAGTCGGTTCTTCGTACAATTAGCGATGGCCTCGAGACGCTTTCAACGATTAGAACGAAACGCTGCATAGAAACGAATCGGGTGTGGTGTATGCTTTCTCCTCTTGCTTCCAATTAATAGACGCTGGGAGATACGGGAGCGAATTGTTTGGAAAAGTAGGAACAGAAAGAGATCGAGAGAAGGAGACAGCAGTCGTTCGTGGTCTCCTCTCTCGGTTCGTTCGTGTACACGGTAAGAAGCACGTCCTCCGGCGAGATGAAGATACTAGAAGTGGGCGGACTTGTCCGTACATAAATCGTCGCCCTAGCGAGAGGCCGAGGTGCTAGGTAGGTGAACGCACTGAACGCTCCGCGCTCTCCGTACAACCGCATTGTTAAACTTTGCACCTACGATGTGCTCGCCCCGAATCCATTTCAGTTACTGTGTAAATTTTACCATTATAACGGAGGATTCTGTACGTCAGTAATTTTTATTCGATGATAGGTATCACCTACTCGTAGAGTTTTTATTTTGGTAACTATACGATTTAGGAAGTAAGTTCCTGAAGTTGAAGGAAACATGCTCGTTTATACTTTTTCAGGGAGGTTTGTGTTCTATAGCGAGATGACAGTTGACGGTTTTTAAATCGAGAAAGATTGAGCAGTCGAGTTTAAAGTTACAGGACGTGACTAGCACGAAGGGAGATCGATTCACAGTAGATTCGATTCTAACGCCCTGTCCTAAATGATCCCACAGAGATCGGCACGTGGCTGGTCGCACCCTCTGACATTGGTCCGCATAAAAGTCGGGGGGGGGGGCCCCTCCCTTCTCCGCCTCTTCTTTCGACGAGTAAACTCGGATTCACAGGGTAAACGGGCGCTAAGTCACCGACGTCAACAGGGTATCAGGCCTTTCGAGTGTATTTGTTCGGGGAGAGTCAGTCGCTCGCGTTTGTTTCTTTAGGATCGTCGATGATTTGTACGCGCCGTTGTTCCCTCCACTCGAATTGTTATTGTTTGCAAATTTATCGGTCTGTGCTTCGTCTAGCTCGAGCATTTCCTCGGTATTGTGTCTAGCCTACTCGAGAAGTATGAATTTTTCCTGACTGTGTGTGTTGTAATATATTCGTAAGTTTCGATTCTAACCTCAACTTTCTTCGCCGTGTAAGTATCCCATGGATCGTTCGTTCGACATTCCAACGTATGTAAAAGTCAATCCTGTTTTCACCAGTTCCCATGAAGCTCGCTCCCGTGACGTAATTCGGCGACTTAACTCCAGTCCCCCGCTCGTTGGAAAGAAGCACGCGGTTCCCATATCAGGCATGCAAAGCTTGATGTATCGACGCTTTATGACGACACAGGGTTCCCAAATACAGACCGCCCACCCCTGAAAAGCCAGGCTCGTGCGACACCGCGTCCGCCGTCGCTTCTCCGAGCGGCAAAGTCACCCTAATGGCCGGATTAGTTTCCGATAGTGGTGCTCGAGTGGGCCGGTCAAAACTCCGTTAAACAAGATCCGCATTCATGAATGACGTTCCCCAGCTATCCGTAGCTCCCTGTTATTAATTATTCATTCGCACGCTGCGTCGCGTTTCGTCGACTTTCCCGAAGATTTAATCAGTTGTCCGGACATTCTACAGACTCCTCTCGATTATTGTCTGGATTGTTCAACACGATTATTGTCCAAGCGTTATCCCCACGACTGGGAGCGTGGCGTGGTACCTGTCAAGCGCATACTTTGTTGCTCCTAGGTTTTCGTTGCCGATCTGAAGCATTTATCCCTATACGATTATTGTCCTGGCGCGGTCACGAGTTCGGGACGATAATCGAAAGGAGGCTGTATCTTCTTCACAAATATTTCCCAAGGAAGCAAGCAGCGGATATGAGTTTGGTTCGATCGTGGCAGCCTTCTGTTCGTTCGGATGTCTTCTCGGGTCTGACCACCGGGAACCTCGTTCTGGATCCCAGTACGCTTCTCGGGCTAATAGATCGAAACGTCGACCGTGTCCAGTCAATATCTCAATATCGTTATCTGTCCTGTCCCGAACGACAGAACGCGGACGAAGATGGCCGAGAGAGGGGAAGAGAGAGGGCTGGATTCTCGGGCCTGGGATCGGCCCGAGGAGAACGGTATCTCCACGAATATCTTCCTGGTCGTAGAGGAAAGCAGCTTCGAATGGCTGGCTCGCTCGGGTCCTCTCTGTCCGTGTTGGTCCGGCGTCGAGAAGTTCTCGGAGGAGGTTCCGAAATGGAATCATCGATCGATAAGCGATCGGCCCCGCGGACCGCGGAGCGAACCTTTCAATCATGCGACACCACCTATCGAACCGGAAAGCTTCCAGTGTTCCAATCGAGGTGTCCTCCCTGCCCCTGCCCCTTAAACCCGAACGGGGGGCCAATGTGGAACGATGCTATCGGTGATTCATGGTCAACGGCCGTGTATAGTACATTTGGATCGACGTTTCACCGGTTAGTACGCGATTCATCGACACCGATGCTCTGTTCTTTCGCGAATCTACTAATCGGAAATACCTTTTCCTATGAACCTGACATTCCAATGTTCTGATCGAATAATTGGACGGGTCTGCTTGCTATTCCCCTGATTGAAGAGTGATTCGACGGTGAGTCGTCTTTTAAAGACGGAAATGTAGATAGTGAACAGTGGCGACAATAGCGAAGGCGAACGGGGAATCCTTGAACCCAGTGGTTTTCTTTAATTAAGGCTGCGCGCGCGGTGTTCACTGTCGGGGCGGGTGGCTTTCGAGCTCGGCCTTGCGTGCGATTTCTCGCGGATCTTCGCGATGATCGGGCCAGGCCAGAATGGCGACGTAAAAGCAACGGGAAAAAAGGCAGCAAGACGAAAATGGTGGCTGGGAATATTGTCACCGGTCACGAGAACTCGTCCCGCGTGCGTGCGCGGGGGCGTTGACAATCTCCTGGGAAAGGTGCACCAATGGGAGCGGAGAACACTTCGCGTGACACAGGATGGTCTTTTTCACACTCTGGAGCGCGCTCCACCCGCTTGACGTCCGTTACGTTGCCGATCGAGCCCGAAATTGCTCTTCGTCGACGCCGATTATCGTGTGACTTTCAATGGAAACCGTTGGCGCAATTCGGTTACAGGTTCGGTTTACAGATTACCCGCAATGAAAATCCAGGTGGTGCCAGCCAATTTCGCCAATTAGGAAGCGGATCTAGATTCGAGGGACGCGCCGTTACCGATTCATCGCGCGTCGAATATCACTCCGGGTGCCTATCTTTGTCGGTCATAAATCTGAGACGATATTGCGCGGGTTCGCGCAGATTCGAGCAGTCGCAACCCCGACACCGTTAGTGAGATTATACAACCGCGCCCCGTGTGTCACAACGCTTGAGGAATTTATGCTTAGGCCGATATCTGTACTGCCCGCGTTTTGCATACCCTCCGCCCTGCCGTGCGTCGCTAAGATCGCGTCGCCCGATTATCCATGAAATTTATAATGGCCTGAAAGGCGAATCGCGACTACGGACTCCTCTCGATTATCGTCTGGCTTGTTCTACACGATTATTGTCCAGGCGTTATCCCCACCACTGGGGGAAGAGAGGCCGTGGAACCTGTCAAACGCATACTTTGAGAAACGAATTTACAAAGGTCTGAAGCATTTCTCCCAACACGATTATTGTCCTGGCGCGGAGTCGAGTTCGGACGATAATCGAGATGAATCTGTACTTTGTTGCTCATCCGCCTTTCTTGGCTTCGGGCAAAGAAAAACGAATATACGCAGGTTTTTCGCATTCCTCCCTATAAGATTATTGTCTTGGCGCGGACCCGTGTTCGGACAATAATCGAGACGAGTATGTAGAACGTATATGTACTGTTGTCTGTATGATTTCGTCGGTTGATGGAACAATCTACACGTGTCCTGGACAATTAGTTTTCTCGGGACGTTCTTAATTCGAGCATCCAACGATCATCGCCGGTTAAGGAACTGTTTGCGTCGTCTCCTTTTGAACAGAACGAAAACGATCGTGGAAAGTTCTCGGAGCGTGTTCGCGGGTGGTTCGTCCCGTCGATTGCTCGTGAAACCGAGCGTTCATGGCGTGTACGGTGTGTGTGCGGTCTCGGAGGGGAACAGCTATGCTTCTCGGTAACGATGAAATAACTCGAGAACGATCCAAGTGTCCTCCACGTACGAGTATGCATTGTCTGGCACGCGCCTGCTACCACAGATGCCGCACACTTCGCCTCGAGTGCGGCGCATATGTTTCGAATCAGTTGCGAAACCTATCCGGTCGATTGTCTGCCGGCGCGCGGACCGGAGCGGAGCGTACGAAAACGCGTTCTCCGCGTCGGCAGCTATTGGCCGCCGCCATCAGAGACTTCCTCTTTCGCAGCGCGGGCGCGTTCGCCTCGGACTTGCGAAATTCGATTTACAGCTCGTCGAGCGTGTCGCGGATTGTCGAAGTAACGGACCGTGGAAGGACAACTTTGGAAACGACGCTTGTTAACCCAGACCTGCGATCGACAACCGACAATCGACCGACACACATCGGAGTTTTTCTTTCTGGTAGATTTTGTTCTGTCAATACTCCAGGGGGTAAATCTGCAACTCTAATATAAATAAAACTATACGATACAGGAAATATGTAAAATCTTATTTATTTTTTAAAGTGGACTTAATACACTTTGGCTCTGGGGTCCAGATATGTATACACCAGGCGATCGATTAACCGGGATAGGAAGAGTCGAGATTTCACCGACGAACTGCCAAGACAATTACGAACCGAATACCCGAAGCGGGTACCAAGATCTGTTTCCACGGGGAGCAGCGCGCGGAACAATGCAAGCGTCCATAGTTATATTATTGGATGGTCGGTCAGGGAGTTTGCGAGCTGAAATTGAAAGCATTGTCGGACGGACGCGGTGGTCCTGTGCCCCCCCCCCTTCACCTCTCCTCGATGCCCTCGCGATCTTCCGCAACGAACGGTGGCCTCTATAAGTTGAAACAATAAAGCTTAACTACCACCACGACGGCACTCGAGTCATCCCCGAAGTGTTCTTTGTGAGGGCACGCGCCCCTGTCCGCGCCGCGCGGAGGCTGCGGTAGGTTTAGGGGCCGCACCTACGAAAGGAGAGACAGGCGACACACGTTTCCATGTGGCCATTGTGCCCGAGGCCGAAGGGCTGACAGTATGCTCGTTACTCGTGCGTTACGGGAGGTCGATGCCGGGGAACAACTCGATACAGAGGGTTGCAACAGCACTTTCCGCTCGTCCGAGTATCGGCGATCCGAGTAGAGTTGGGCTCGAGTAACGGTTCGAACCGAACATTCCCCCTCCGACAACCCTCTCGAACACCATCGAACCCAGAACCTTTTGGTAACATCGTTTTTCCGAGCTTTCTTCGGAACAGAGATAGGCACAATTTTAATCGAATAATACATAGTGAGAAGCAACAGTGTCTGACAAGGGATGGCACGGAAGTGTCCCCCTCCGATGTTGATGAAACTTCGTATGTCTGTTAAGCAGTCAAAAATAAGGGATACGTATTTTTTTTTATCCGCCGAGACGCGACTTTAAGGGGTGAAACCACCCCTCGAAGTTTCGACCCGAAAGTACTATTTCGAAAACCAGAGGGGATACATGAAAACTTCTAATCGACGAGGTTTGTGGTTCTTTATGTAGAATGATATGGTACTAACAAATTGTCCGAAATATAATTTGGTTGTAACAAAAAATTTCGGATCGTAACTTCGGGAGTGGTTTCACCCCTTAAAGTCGCTTCTCAGCTGATAAAAAGAATACGTATCTCTCATTTTTTACTGTTTAACAGACATAGGAAGTTTTATCAAAATCGGAGGGGGACACTTCCGTACCTTCCCTTGTAAGATCTTCATCCTGACCTTTAAACAGTTCATGAGATTAAATAATTGTTTGCAAAGTAACTACTCACTCAGGAAGAAATATTATTTTATGATAAAAATTGGAATTACCACGTTGAATCAAGTACAACTGACGAAATATCTTCTTCATCTTTTAATCGTTATTCGAAACTTTTTATCTAGATAATGAATTTGCCCATCTCTGCTTCGGAATCGCGACCAAACGGTCGTTTGGTAAATTGTTTGTAAGCATCGTTAAAATTCTAGTTCGCGAGTGACTAGCTGATGAAAGAATGTAGAGTACGTCAGCAAGCTAAAGTCGTCTATTACCCGCTAAATAATTAATTGCTCGTTTTATATTCGCTGCGAAACTACCGGCGCGGCGCGTCGGTCGCTTTAATTACGTTATTTGCAAGTTCCTTCCTCCGGCTTGTTCTCTTAATTATTGCGGCAACATTCTGCTTGGCAAACAGTTGCCACGCTTCGGAAGGTTTTCGCTAAATTAATGAAAATTAATAATACGTCGGTTTCAATCTGAAACGAGGAAACTCGGTGATGCAAGCAGACAGCTGGTTGTGTATTCTTTGTTGTGTGTATATAACCAGGCTTCAATTAATTAATACGCTTCCTGCGAAGCTAGCTCGTCCCAATTAAGTCGATTCCATGAGCCTCGAGTCTCGTTTCACTTTCTTGCGAGTTCCGTGATATTTACCTTTCCGAAAACGGTTTTATATCCCGAACGGTCTTCTGTGCTTCGATTTTCTCGTCCACGAAGGACACCATAGAAGGGGTAATCTAATGGGAAATATGAGGATGTGGCGCGAAAGTAGAGGTGGAAAGGTTGAAAACCCCACCATACAAGTGATCTCGTTAATTTGTGCGTGGCCAGCGTGGAGAACCGTTGCCAGGGGATGGGAAACGGGGACAAGGATATCCTTGGCAGAATCCTCGGTGAATCCCTGTTGGAGGGATGGTTGGAAAAGTCAGTCAGGACACGGCTATATAGAGGAACGATAAAGGAGGGCTCTGGTTGTCTGATGGCAAGATGGCGTCCCACGATACTGACGTCACAGGTGGTGGTTTGAGATGGAAGAGAGCGAGAAGCGAGCCCGAGGGAGGTGGAAGGATAAGAGAAAGGGCGACCGAAAGCTTCGAACAGGATGGAAAAGGGAAAACAAAAAGCTAGCAATGGGAAGTAGAGATGGACGTCTCGGTACTCTTATTGAAAGCTGTGAAATTCATCGTAGTTCAAGTTGTTCCAAGAAATTTCCAAAGTTGTCAACAATGCTTAAAATTATATTCCCGAAATACAGCCCTGATACTTCGATCTCGTTTTACTTTAAATCTGTTACGTTGAACAGTGAATCGCTGATGAGTAAACGCTCGTAAACTCTCGAGGAAGAAAATGTTGAAGGAATTCGAAGGGGGCGTTTCGAGGGAAGTTTTCGTCGCGCGTATCGAGGCCATCGCTACCGGGAAGCCAAACGGAGAACGATGCGGGGGACGAGAGTGGCGAAAAAGAGAGGGAGCGAGAGGGTAGATTGGTCCAGGAGGAGGAAGCAGGAATAATCGGCGGGAGGGAATGGGAACGGGATGGGAAGGAAAGAGGGATATTACGAGGGCGAGAAGGAGAGGGACGAAGAGCTGTCGAGGAGGATAGAGATAGAGGGAGAGAGAAGAGCATAATATTGATCGCATCTCCGTGGCTACAGACAGCATCTACCCTCTGTTGACGGGGTTGTTACTTGAAGGATTTAACTTTGATTCGTCGTGCCGGCGTTGCCACGAAGATCATAGGCGTGACTCCTCCCGCAGACAATATGGCGGCATAGTTTTGTCTTCCGACCACCGTCGAACAACTTTACGATTTCAACATCGAATCGTTCCATCATCCACGGTGTCTGAATCTGCGTGTCGATTCAACGGAAAAATCACGAATTTATATTCACGCCAGGTTCCTTCGGTGGATCGTGTACTTGGAGATTTTTTCGCGGATCGGTTGCCAACGGGGTCTGTTCGCATAATTTCGCGACGTCGTTAATGCACTTGGCCGGCGACGATGTCCGTTGGAAAGGTGTCTTGCGGCGGAATTAAGCCGCTTATCCGATCGGAACGCGCCGCGCCGCGGCAGCTGTGTTTCTCGACACACCCGTTTAATTCGGAGTTCGATATCGGCCGGTCTTAACTCACGGCGAGAGAGAAGTGTCGCCGAGGAAGCCTGTCGCGCGAGTGTCGCGAAGGGGAGAAATAATCGAGCGTGGTATCTACTAAGCGAGCAGCCTGCAACTTTTAACAGGCATTTACATACACGCGTTTCGCGTACCGTCGAACACACGAGGCTTCGATATGGCGACGATGGATCGCGATAGGGCAGAGGAACGACATTGTACTCGAATATCAACCGAATCGTATCAAAATTTCTCCTGTCGGATTGGCAGTCGTCGTCGTCGTCGCGGTTTAACGTCTTTATTGACTTTCCGACAAGTGTTCCTTCTCGATCGCCAAGTCATCGCAACCCAAAAACAAATGTGTGAAAAAGAAAAACGAATTGGAGAAAGAAAAAGAAGAATTGCAGATACGGTTAATAGGACAAAGACGATTGGTTGGAAAGCCAGGTACAGTCTCCTCTCGATTATCGTACCGAACTTAGGACGATAATCGAGAGGAGTCTGTATACGCTTGACAAGTTCCACGTCTCCCCAGTGGTGGGGATAACACCTGGACAATAATCGAGAGGAGTCTGTATGCGCTTGACAAGTTCCACGTCTCCCCAGTGGTGGGGATAACACCTGGACAATAATCGAGAGGAGTCTGTATGCGCTTGACAAGTTCCACGTCTCCCCAGTGGTGGGGATAACACCTGGACAATAATCGAGAGGAGTCTGTATGCGCTTGACAAGTTCCACGTCTCCCCAGTGGTGGGGATAACACCTGGACAATAATCGAGAGGAGTCTGTAGTCGAATGTTTAGTGGTCCGTCGAGCATCGATAATATTGCTTTCGGTTCTGTGGCGGGTTTAACCGTTCGACCGGCATCGAGATACTCGGCCCGGTCAGACAGGTGTAGTTACGATTATTGGGGGATTCTAATCCTCGAGGCTGGCAGACGGTTTACGCGTTCGAAGATAAATCAAAGTATCCGAAACTGGGGGGCGAAAAAACCTTATGAAGAATTTTCTGGAATTCTCCAGATCACTTGAATAAAGGCGAGTGTTCCATGCGAAGTTCTTTTCATGTTACTTCAAAATCTGGAGAATTCCCAAACCCTCGATCGTGACACATACATATATATATATATATAAATTTGAAAGAACAACCAAACATCTATTTTGCGATTATCTGTCAATGAAGTGTATTTAATTTTTACGCAAAAGTGTGTTGAAACTTTACGTCTGATGTTCTTCTTATTACAGTTTCTTCCTTAATTTTCTAATTTATCGCGGTTTATGATTCCAGATGTCTGTGTCGAGTGGCGGCGAGAGACGTTCGGAGTCGAAGAAGGTGTGTCTGGGGATTCGCGGAATCGGAAGGCAGAGAGAACGTCACCGGCACGTGAGCGTGCTCGCGCGCACGATATTTAAGAGTTACTACGCGGGATAACGAAGCGCGAGACCCGCTAATGAAAGGGCCTGTAGCAATAGGACCGCTAATTAACAGCTTCTCGGTGAGTTAATTTGAATACAAGCTGCCCGGGCAGCTTACACGTCGCTGGTGCACGTACGTGTAAACATCGCCGAGTCACCGTTATATGTGTACGTCCCTCTTTGTCTGTGTCTGGGTGAATTCTCATCCTGGCGAATACGTGTAAACGTGTAAACGTGTAGCGCGATTCCGATGCTCCTCGGAACCCGGCCAGAGCTCAGTCCTACCAACCGTCCGAGCGACTAATTTAAATACACATGTCGATGCGTGCGAAGATTGCACCTATACCGCATCCCTGCCGAGCTACGATCCAGCATCCGGATACGTATAATGCTATGCGAGGATCGTCCACTGTGTGTGTTTCTGTACTCGGAGGTGTGTGTAATACAGTGGTAGGTACCTACAACTTGGTGAATAATCGGGAGAAAAGTATCCTGCGCTTGAAGAGTAGCATGCTGAAAGAGTATTTTAGCTGAGCGTAAATCCACGATCGTATCGTATCGTGGTCTGGTGCACGGTGGAACGGGGTATGGCTCTGGCCGACAGAAGACTACATATTATCTGTGACGAGCGGATAAGTGTATTCTCCGGCGGAATAAAATTATAAATCTTGTGTGGGAGACCCTTATACGTATACCACACGTCGACGAAGCTCTGTGTGCGGGAGTTTCGGTAGTCGTGTATCGTTCGTCTGGCATTCGATTCATCGAATGTGGCCGATGAGCCCGAGAATCGACAGGCCTGCAGAAGGAGATACACGAGGTTCATAACCAGCCAGGCCGGTTGTGGTCTGTCAGGACTACGTCACGTTGCACGTTCAGTCATCCGAGGCAATCGCGTTCACGTGTGCATTTTTGGTAGCCAGAAGAAACCGAGTTGTATACACGAGAATGTTGATTCACAGAGGATGAAGAAAGAATATCAGCTCGGAGGAACATTACCTATCGTCTACGACAGAGACAGAAGCGTTGCGATGGACGAAGACGGTTCGTTGAATCAACGTCGAATCGATCTGAAATCCATATCCTTCTCTCCCTGGCAGATAACGCCGACGAACGAGACCGGGGTTCCGAGAGAGGCATTCGCGAAAGCCGCGTCTGTCAGTCACACGTCAGCCGGCAACAATATCTATTGTGTCGAAGTGAATTGTAATACCTCGCGGGATATGGACGGGTATATCAGATACGATAGCTTGATATCGAGATGACATCGACTACCATGGGAGCCGCGGCGGGCTATAATCGCTGACCTTCTGAATCGTATCTGCCTGTTCGGTACAACCAGGATTACCGTGTCAGAGGAGTAATTAGTCGTTTCGCGCAAGCAGGCGCAACGCAGAGAGAGTATCAGAGACTTGGGAGCATCGTTTCTGTATCAGACTCTAGCCTGATGATGGTTGTTCCCGTTATCAGGAATCTACGATTCCTATCGACAACGATCGCGCCGACTTGTGTATACTTGGGAGCTGAAGCCCTGCAATCAAATTCCGTCGTGGCAAAGAGAGCGAACGGGACACACGAGATCGAGTGAGATAGAGCGATAACAGATTAATCACGTGGTACTGACGTAGTAATGACGTAACGCAGCGCTGGGCAGCGTAGGGGCACCTCACGTGCCTGTTTCCCCTTCCAACCTTTCTTTCGCACCGTGTGCCTTCGTAGAAACAAAGAAGCCCGGACTCTTGTCACTGTCACTCCATGGTAACGGTGGACGGTGGTGGGGACAAGTTATAGCTCCCGGGAGCCAACTTTGCCCACCGTTGACGTAGCGTCTTGCAGTGCTAACCATTGGTCGGCGAAATACCGCTCTTGTTACTGTGCCGTTCGGTTTGCAGGAGCCTGGCAGCTCCGAACTGTACCTACTCAGGGGGACAGGAACGTTTTCTGATTCTCGTTTTATCGTTTTCCAACCGTTCGTCAACGGGCGCACCAAAATCCGCAACATTATTAGATCGTTCGGTCGCCGTTGAACCTGTGGTCCTCGGAACTGCCGACAGGCACGAACTCGGTTGCTCGGCCGGGCACGCATGCACACCTCTCTGGAAACCGATCCCTCCTACGATTTGAATTTCGCCCTGGTAAGGTGCTTTTTCTTCTCTTCTGTGTTTTTTTTTTTCTTTCTTTTCTTTCTTTTCTCTCTTCCTACCCCGTTGTTTCTCTCTCTTCCTTTGCGAGAGCGCGGCAATTAATTAGCGGATAGTATCGCGAGTCGGAGGCCACGTACGAGAGCGCGCGATAAAAGTAATGCCCCGGAAAAATGTTTCTCTTTGCCGGTCGGCCGGCGGCGAGGAACGAAAACGGAGGGGAGGAGGCGGAGAGCCGAGTGGAAAGATCGCGAAACGAAGAGCGTGCGTTCGAGCGGAGGCGAGCGAGTCGGGCCGGGTCGGAAGCGGAGCAAGTACGCCAACGGCATAATATCCGCGCCTCGAGGAGAACGAACGGGGCAGCAGCGCATGCAACCACCGAACGAGGGTGAAGAGGGAGGGAAACGAGAGAATCGCGCAGGGGTGGGTTGGTGGTCGAGGCGAAGGGGACAAGCGGAAAGGTGTATACGCTATAAAATATAAAGTATAACGTATATAAGACCATAAAGCCCCGATAAGGGAGCGGCATAGATATACGGCCTGGCTCTGTGGCGCGCACGCGAAAAAGGGTTCGCGAAATTAGAATTTTTACGGTGGACTGCCGGGAGAATAATAAAAGAACCGACGAGCCTGTAACCTTGTCGCGATACCGCTCCTCTCCTGTTAACCTCTACGGGGCGGCGGTTACGGTTGGGAGAAATTTAGGGTGTGGTCTTCTGGATCGCCTTGGATCACCTCACCGATTTCTAAACCTTCACCGTTCAAACGTCGTGGTCGTCGACAGAAAAAAATACTTCGTTGCTCGCGGAAGAAGAGCGTAAAACCCCAGCCAGGATGTATAAAGTTAGATAAAAAGAGGCCAGATATACGGGCAGCCTGCGTGGTGACGGTGCGCGTGGCACGTCAAGGCAGGGACGTTCGTGAAATTAGAATTTTTATGGTGACCGTCCGCTGCTCTTTCCGCCGGGAAGAGGCATAATAAAATCGCGACGAGCTTCCGCTTGGACGCCCGATGTTCGCCGGCCAGGTGCTCGTTAATCTAGCTAGTATCAGCGCGCTCGAGCTTGTAAACCGTGTCTAGTGTCGGGAACGATGGTACTTACTTTTCGTTCTTTCTCAAAGACGGCTCGAAACTTCTCCGAAACGAAAATTTTCTGGTGTCCACACTTCCACAAGCGACGACGACGTCGGTGTCCGTTGCTTTCGACCGTCTCCATATGGAGGTTTTCCCCCGGGTGAACAGGGGGTGGGGGAGTGGAAGAGGGAGGTCTGACCGGAGGAAAAATCAGAGAGGCCTTGCTCTGGCAACCGTATAAGCAAGTATCGCGGCAGTAAAGCGAAACGAGCGGCGTATAAAAGCGCTTTCGTCCGGGTCGGCGAGCCAGCAAATAGGGGTTGATGGGAGTGACGTTGAAACCGCGATGTCTACCCTCGCGTCGGGGGGATGAGCAGATCTTATCCGCTAACTGCAACTAACCCACGGTGTACCCTCTCCCCCTTCTTCTTCTGCTTCCGATGCCACCAGAAAATCCGCGTCGTCGATGCGTATCTCCGGGGTAGATCGAATCGCTCCGTCGCCGTTGCATGAACATTGTTGTCCGGCAATCCCATTTGCTTTGCCGGGTTACCTGTGGCCCCACCGATATACCGTTCCTCGCCACGAGAATACGAGAAAACGCTGCCCCGATAGATTAATGTTGGCCTCGGCTCGACCCGCTCGATTTACAATCGGTTCCTCGAACATGACTATCGAGCTCGATATCGACGCTCGAAACTTTGGAAAGAGACCACTAGGTATGCCTTCTTCGTTCGTGTTCGGGAGACGCGTTTTCGACGGGGCCTCGAAGTATAAGTGGCCCTCGAACCGATTCTCAGGAAAGAAGATGACATCTCGAGCTGCTCGAATAACAAATGAAAGAGAACGTTTCAATTAGGGAGTTCTCGTCTCTCTCAGCGTGTGGTGTCCTTCTCCCTGCGTCGGGGACCACCCCCAACGCGGTTCGAGAAGCCCGTCAGGCCCATCGGACCCGTTCGGTGGAGCCCAGGACAGACGCGCATATTATGCTCGCTTATGGGCCACGCCGTGGAAGAAAGAGGCGAGCTCTCGTGACGGATGAGGACATTATGCAAGGGCAACGGTAGGTGTCGTCTGCTCCTAGTTAGAGGAAACTTAAACTCTCTCGTCGCGTCGTTTAAGTATACGTACACTGACCTGCAAACTCTACTTCCGCTAGGGAAAGGTCCTCCTACCACTTCTTCTCTAAAGTTTCTGAAATTTATGCCAAATTAACATTTATTTCGGTACTTGAATTAAAGTCACCAAGTGATAGGAGACCCTTACTCTTACGCCACCTTTTCCCCTAGCGGAAGCCGAGTTTGCTCGCGAGGGTACATACACCAGCACACTCTTTACGGTGATTCCTTCCAGAGCAATGACTTTCCGGGAGATTCGGGAGAAGTGGGACGAAAAACGAGAGACGACGACCACGCGCCATTCGATCCTCTCTCGCGTCCTTTCTCCAGGAATCGAGGGATCCTTTCGGACGAGGTCTCTGCGTATCCTTCCTGGCCATCCATCCGAACACAGGTAGCCGGCCAGCACTCGATGCTCCTTTTGCGCGACTATTTTTCACTCGTCCAGTTTTTAATGGCCGGGATTAATATCGCCCAGGTAACAAGACACTTTTCCAAAAGGCCGTGTGGGTGTGAAGGGCCGGCGCGGTTTGCGCGCCTCTGAATACGGGCCCGCCACGCGAGACATAAAAGATTACGGATGCGATGCATCCGTTCACCGGCAATAAGTCTGATTGTGTACCCGGGTAGCCGGACAAATCGTCCGGTATTATACCCGACGTCTCAGTCTATCAATTATGCGATGCTCGGGCCTCCTTTTCGTGTACGTTCGACCAAGGTATACACATACATATGCATACAGGACTGCGTTAGAGAAGGCAATTCGAGAGAGAAGGAAAGAGAAAACACGGTCTTGCAGAGGGGGATAAACCTGCGGTCTATTTCATTGATCATCTTCCGACGCTTTCCAGGTACCGTAACCACCAGCTCCCGCCATTCCTTTTCGCTAGACGGATCTAGGACGAGAAAGGATCCTCGTAAAGTTCCGTTTGAATTTCCATATTTCGGTAAAGGGTAGATCTAGATAAACTTTCTTCGGCTACTACCTCCATTTTCCCTGCAATTTGCAAATTATGGTTAACGCTGTAATACGTTGATCCGTATCGTGGCTTTGGAAGTCAGCTGAAAGTTTTCTCTTCAGACCAGGTACCATCGTCCACGCGCTCGAGCGAGCTTCAAAGTGCAGCGAGATTCCGCATAATTTTCCAACGACCGTCAAACAAACCCATCGTAAAGACCGTGACTTACGACCGTCCCTCCGTTGGCGCGGCGTCCAGCCAGGATATTTTTCTAACACGATTAGGCATTCCTAGTCTGGCTGGAAAGCATAAGCACCCGTTCAGCTGGATCGCCACGAATACTTTACACGTTGCGAGAATAGAGAGAGCTTCGTCTATTTTCTCGAAACGTTAATCGCTTAAAAGGTTCGCGGCGTCGATATTTTTTTCTTCTCGATCCTCAAGGAACTGCCATTTTAATGTACTTCGGTCGTATAATGGACTCCGAGTATAATGGGGCCGAGCATAACTCCCTCAAACCTTTTTTCCCAGGCTCTTCCATAGACCCTCTCACGGAAGAATAAGAATAAGACGTTGACACATGGAGGGGCCCGTACAAACACACTGTTCACGATATAACGTACGACGTTGTAACTATACTTTTATAAAAACCTTTGTTACGGATTAAGGCGTCGGAGTCACAGGATTCGCCTCGTGATCGTCCAAGTTTCTATCGAGTGTTTGCGCGATTCCTCGACGGTTCATATATCATCCGTGAAAAGTGTGACCTGGGGTAAAGCGGAGAGACATATACGATGGAGAGCAGAACAAAGACGAAAAGAGCTGTGAACCTTTCGGGAGAAATTTTGTTCGAGTAAACAGTAGTAGAGTAGAATTTTTTCGAGGTCTCCGCGACTTCAAGGATTCTCGCGAAGCTGGATCGATCGAACCGAGGTAAATTAAAAGAGTCCAGACCGGCCAGACAATTTCGTTGCTCGTTCCGTGTCGTTTTCCGTTTACTTTCCGTGGTCCTGGACCGGCCAGACGAGGGAGGGTGGATCGTAGCTAGAAAGTAGTGCAGCGACGCGATAAGGAACGCAATCCGATGCGCGTGCCAGATAAGTGGCTGATGCCTTTAATACGGGGAACGAGGATGTTTCGTTCGTGGGTTAAAACGGTCTCGAGGGGTTGCCCCGTAACACCCTTCGCTCGCTTCGACCGACTAAAGCCGACTAAAGGGAGTGGCGTGGAATCGAATTATGCCGAGGGGATGAAAAGTCGTTCTCCGCGAACCAAATCGCTGGATCAAGGGAGAAGGGCCCGCCGGGTCATTAATTGGTCAGCTTTTGCAGCCCTTGTTAGATCGTGCGAAAATCTTATAGGATCAATCTTGTAGGACTTTTCGGGGTATCGGTGCGCATCGTGCTGACCAGGCCTGTTAAACGAAGTGGACTTTTGGCCCCGAAAATGATCACTGGCCGAAGAAGAATGCCGGATCGGTTGACAATTGTATAGTACGTATACACCGCAAAACCCTCCTCCCTGGAGGTGGCCTTCGAAAACATCTCCCATCGAGCGTAAAAGTCAAGTGCATCGTTTTCACGAGGTAACGAGTGAAACCCGCGTGAGTTTGCGCGTTCGCCTCTACGAGGAAATAATGGGCCCCGTCTACACCCCCGCGGAGCGGTGCGTTTCTCGCGACAATGGCGCAATCCATAGTTTAGGGGGAACAATGAGTGCGAAACGCGACGGAATTACACGTTTATATCTGCCAGGTCGTCGAGCCCCCGCTGTCACGAGGAACGAAGGACTCTATCCGTTTCTTCCCCTCGGTTTGTCCCTTCTGAATGCCTTCGCCAGCGCGTCCTCAAAAACCCATGGGTGGGCCAACCTGCCAACCATGGGAACCCGCGGAGAAGTCCTTATGGGGTCGTGGACGACGGACACCCCCGTGGCTCTCTCGCGCGCACCTTACGAATTCGTCGTCTTTCTTTTTCGTTTCATCGTTCCTCCAGTCTCTCATCTCTCTCGACCCTCTTCTTCGTTTCGTTCCTCCGCTTGTTCGAGTTTCGTTCCCGCGACGGAACACGGTCACTCGGTTGGATTCGATCGATCTGACCGGTTCCTGGAAACTGGTGGTTTCTCCTCGATAACCGAGATTTTTCCAATAGGAGAATCGAATCTTTATTAGTAATTTTTACTCGATCGTCGAGAAATTCTACATACTTGGCGGCCTTGTTTTTCCAATTAAGAATCTCATCTTGATAAGTGAGGTCACGCGGAAACATGTATAACTAGTTTCGATGCGCCGAAACGGGCAAGTTTGCACGGAAGTTGAAGCACTGGGCGCACGGCTATTCATCGTCCTGGTCGAGACACACGGCTCGAAGAAGTTCAGACATGCAACCACCCAGAGATCTCGTGGAAAGTTGGAATTGGAAATGTTTTAAGAAATATGGGCGCACGCAATGTTGAAGTCGAGCGCGTAGTCTACCCCAGCAACGTCATCAAGGTGCGTTTATCGCGTCTTCGTTATCGCAGGACGTATGTACCTACCTCCTCATATAGCACTGTACATACAAAGGACGTCTGTTTCATGTCCAGTTTATATCCAAATGTCCTACGTCCATTTCGGACATCCCTAGGATGTTCTGAAGACTTAAATTTCGGATGTTCTGGAAGTCCTCCCAGGCCTATATTTTCATTATTATTCCTTATAGGAAATTCAACCTTTTATTTATTAAACACAAACCAACGTTTTCCGGGCGAACATATCGAGGAGCGTTTCACACCATGTCCGAAGATCACGATTGAATCCGTGCTCCCCCGGATCGTCGGTTTTTATATGCAAATGAGCATTGTGTATCAAGGTAATTGGCATCGCGTGTTTCATAAATTCTATAAGACATCGTCGCAATCGTTACTAAACGATAATGAGTCTCTTCATCGACGAGGCGGTTACGGAACAACGTATAATTTACCTAATGCCCTTGAGATACCGTGCAATCTGCAGCTGATCGATGCGCGCCGAAATATATTGGAGCGCATTACGCGCACCGTAGCTTCTTTTCTGCCACTTTTCCACTCTGAATCCCATATCCCGGACATTGGTTGCAACTAGGGATGAACCGATCCAAGCAAATACAAGTAAATAATCGATACTTTCGTTTCAATTAAAAACGCCCGTACTGCGTGGGTTAACTGTTCAAATTTTAGAATGACGCTCTGAGGTACTACAGCTTTCCACTATACATCGTTCAAATAAAATTCTGCTCGACTCTGGTTCAAATATAGTGTATTAATAAAAGAAGAACTTTGTGTTCATCGTCCTTCGACACAAATCGGTATAGATACTTTTGATACTAGGAGAAGTATTGAAACCTAGATGGTATCGGTTTGCCCCTAGTTGCAACGACCAGCGATCCGTTCGACAACCACGTCGTTCTAGATTCGAATTCAATTATCCCAGGACGAGACACTGCGTGGCAAATTTGAACGACCATACAAGGTCCGTGTACGCATCGTCTAGTCACGTTTTTACGAGCCACTTTGTCGCGATTCAATGTACAAACGACCATCGGGGTTCACACGCCTCCTCGATTCATCGAACGACCCTTGCCCATGGCATCGATCATTCCCGATTTCTCCTCCGGTAATCGAAATAGTCCATGATATTCGCGTTTGCGAGCGTTCCACAGGCAAAGGCGAACGCCTCGTAACGCGGTACCTTGAATAATTTTATTGGCGGCGAACCAGGAGAGAGGGAACGGGCTCGAGTCCGCCCGGCAAATAGCCATTATATTGGCCGTGCCGAATCTGTGTACAAAACAGGCGTAACCGGATGGTGTCACGGTTTCCGTTCCGAGTTTTCGCCCCCTCCTCCGCAAGGCAACAACCACCACCACCCTGGGGGACACGCGCGCTCGACGACGATCGTTGGCCCTCGAAAAGGAAAAGGTTCTCGTGTCTAGGGGGGTAGGTGTGCGCGTGACCACGAGAGAGGGTGGGGCTGTTTTGACTATCCTGGAGGCAACCGTGGAATCCTTGGCGAGGATCCCGCACAGGATAGTCCAATGGCTTCTTCCAAGGGGGATGAAAAATTAAAGACGGCCGCCCGTGGAACGGTCCGTGAAATTGTCAAGGGAAGCTTCGGACGGAACCCCAAGACCCCGCGCGACCTGGAGAAGAATGGGCATCTTAATGCGTCTTTGTCGGGGAAATTTATTGACTCGGTGCCACGGATGACACGTTCCTGCGAAACGGAAAGCTCCGGTAGTTTCGAGGCTAGTCGCGAGCCTGTATCGACGAATCGAAAGAACGTGGACGTATACGGAAGGAAAGAGATGCATGGTAATATACGCGAAAGAAAGCGGATCAAGGATAGAAGGACCGCCGTGTCTCGCTTATCGCCGCCAGAGGGATTTCCCTTGGATCGGTTGCGCCCAGTATCCGCTGGTATTCGAAACAAAAAGCCTGTCCGGTAATGCCAGCGATCGATCGGGGGTCTAAACCGACCGAGACAGAGGTAGTCTTCTCAGGAAGCATTTTCACGGACAACGTGTCAGGAATCACTTAGGAGGGCTGCCTAACAATGACACACTCGATTCTCTTCCATCAGAGCTGCTTCAACCACCGCGAGTGTATTCGATTCCTTCGTACATGTGATTCGACGGACACACCTGCTGCCCGTATACACGAATACGTGGGTAGAGAGAGAGAGAGAGACTGGGTATTCGAATCAGGCTTTAGACCCCTTGGCTCATCCATAGACGCGGCTCACAATGCGGAGACTAATCGAATCTCGCGTTCTCTGCGAGTCTGCACTCGCGTACAGTGCCTGGTAAAAGTTCTCGTGTTACGATTCTCTCATCGATCACAGTTTTCTCTCTGTGCCAGACTCGCTTGCGCCCTAATATTCCTGTCGCATCAGTACTCCGTGTCAAGGGTCGAGCATCGGTTGAAGAGCCGAGACCGTTTGGGCCAGCCTTATCTGACTGCCATTTAATGACCAAAAAATTGTAGGTGGCTCCACAATCAAGTTGGCCGGTGCGATCTGCGTAATTTCATTTTATCGTTATGTTCGGATATATAATGAATATAGTATAGTCCTAGCTTATAAGCCATATTACAGTCTGTGAATATCACATTGTTCTCTATATTATTCCAGTGATCTTACAACTACCCTTCTCGTTCGGTTGCTCGTCTTTCCATTTGTGCTTTGGTTCTTCATTTCTTCTTTATGGATATCTCTTTCTCACATACCCTGGCAGATTCGCAGACCACTAAGTTTTCCTTGAATTATCCCCTCTATTCTCTCGCCCAGCTCCCACTTTTACTTTTGCTCGTATTCCCCTACATTTTCACATATGCTTATCTAAGTTAACTTCCTCAGCACAGACGTTCCTCGTAGTCTTTACTTCTGTATTTGTAACTCCCATGGTGTGCCCATTGCTCTTTGCTCCCTCCTTACAGAGGAAATAATATAAATATAACGCATTGTTTTTATAAATTATATTTTTATTCTACAAACATAATTTTATGTTCCTTTACAAATTTACATTTCAATCTATGCAATACAAAATTAATTTCCTTTAAAATTAGTTCGCAAAAATTCAAGACAAAAAAGAATATTAACCTCACATACACGTAACTGATTAACCGATGTAGTATTCTTCATCCGACCAACTCGATACTAGCACCACCTAAGATGTTTTGCTCATTATATTGCCACCATAATGTACGGGCCATATCGAAGAGTCGGCTAGGGCTGGATTGGACGTCCACGGAAAGTTTCGGTTTGCCAGAGTTGGCAGTGATTAAGGGAAAAACTTTTGCCCGCTACTGTATGCATTACAGTGTGTATGGCAAGGTATATATGGGCAAGCACGCGTTCGTGTGCGTGTACATCGATTAGTATCGATACTCGGTCCGGAGTCCTCGGTCCATCGTCCGAGAGACTGACTTCATTGTCCGGCTGACGAACATTGTGCTGCTGCGGCCTCTCCACCGATCGGCCACTCGGTTCTCTCTTCTTGTTCGTTTCCTTTTTTTCCTCTCTCTCTCTCGCTCTCTTCGCCCCTCCATCCTCTTTGAGCCTCTGTGTTTCTGTCATTCCTTCCATTGGAACGTCTCCCGATGATGCGTCTCTACTTTGGAGAAAAGACAGCTCTCGGGAACCGACGACGGTGACACGTGGAATTTCGGGACGGGCTAATCTCGTGACTAAGTGGCTGCCGGCCGGAGTTTCACCCGATAGAAAATCGATCAGCGCGATCTGACGATGAGGATCGTGGAACGCGCTCGCCGGTTGGATCGATCCTGCGACCGGAATTCACGGATCGGTTTCGTACGGGGGAAATTTGTTGGTTTGCCTCCATCGTTTATGTTCTTCGCTCCTGGACTCTACGTACGCTATAAAGCTGGGGATCCATTTGTAAGCTAAGCTACGCTATGCTTAAAAATATTTGCTTCGATGTATATACAGTAATGTCCCCAGATAACACAAGACGCCCAATAACGGCTTGAAGACGGCTTAAACACGCCTTAGACCTATGATAGTCTTCAAGACGTCATGTGCTATCTGGGTCTCGATGAGTGCGTCGTATCCGCTTCGGAGGATTCATGGCAAAGCGGAAAGGTTTTCAGCTCCTCAAAAAATTTGTTCTTCTCTGCTTAGCTTCTGTTTATTCTGTTTCGATTGTTTTCAGGGGGAATCTTTCCAGTGGTGGGAATAACGCCGTTGCTCGTGTCGCATTCATCGAGGGGTTACTGTATACGGAACCACTTTCACAGCATACATAACATACAGCATAGCTTAGCTTTTCGGTAGATTCCCAGCTTAATATTATGAAGCTGCCCTGAAACGGTTCTGTCTTTCGTGGCGAATAACCTGCGCGCGATCTTTGTCGATGATATCTCCGCAGCCAACGACGGACTATAATTATATCGGATCCCCGAGCCACCGCGTATATTATTATTAATATACTTACTCTCAAAGAGAGAGAGAACGGGCCCCGTCGTATGTGTAACACGTTCCAGTACTCGAGTTTCCCGGTGTGTATGCGTTCATACGTGCCCGTAGCGCACAATGGACGCCCGAGGACGGGGGTGGAGCTCGAACGACGAACGGAGGGAGAGAGAAGAGAGGGCTTATTTGCATACGGAACCACCCTGTAGAATGTGGATCGGTCGTTTCCTCCTCTACAGGGTGTTCCTTGGGCTCTGCTTCTCCGAAAGAAGTTTGATATTTATTTATTTGTTTACGGGTTCATTCCCATTAGACTACAAGAGCAAAAAAAAACGTAAACATGTTTGTATGAAATATAAACCAGGGGAATATTAAAACTAAATGAAACGTGTGACTGGATGATACAAAACAGAGAAACAAAATGGTAATATACAAAGAGGAAAGCAAATTGGTCATTATAAGACATTATTAACTTGGTTTAAAGACTGGATAGAACCAGTAGAAAAATCACGATCTTTACAGAAAGAATTCGCTATTAGTTTGCCCAGATTCTTGAAATGGTGGAGAAATCCCGACGATACTCGACGGAGAATGACTCGCGAACGGAGTGACAGATTCATTTCCAGCCGATCCAGGCTCGCCAGCTCGACCAATGCCGAAAGAAAATCATCGCCTCTTCAGGATAAAAACGGACAGACGGTCGACCTTTCCTCCCTTGAACGTCTCGAGATTTTCGTCCTGGAAAATAACCGGGAAACGTTTCTTTCCACGTCGAAACGGCACGCCCAACGTTCAGTTCTCTACTATACGAATTTTCCCTGAAACCGGTAAATTTTCTCGACTGGAACAACCTGTCGTGATCCATTGACTTTTCCCGTGTAGCTTGTAAGACGCGAGAAAATTTCGGATCGAAGAACACCGGGCACAAAACGGGTCCGTGCCCTCTTCTGCGTTCCGAGAAATCTTTGGGGGCAGAGAAACACGGTTGGGTCCCGTATCCGAGACACGCGGTTGACCACCTTCTTTCGTTTCGACCATCGTTTTGACGTTTCCTCGACATATTTTGACGCATCATTCTTCCCGTAGGATTTCCAAAGCCTGCCGAGCCTCCCTTTTTCCTTCATTTTTTCCCCTGTGGTCGCGAAGAATGACAGGTTTTTTTTTCCCTCGAGCAACCTCGTCAACCGTCTGAAAACGAGGCAAACGTGGACAGAGTAAGCCGGCGACATTTATGCATCTGTTGTACCAACGCGTCCACCTTTTCGAAAGGTTCGTCTCGTATGGGAGTTAACGTTAGCATCGTCGTGTAAATAACGGTGTTTGCAACGTTGTTTAAGACTCGTCAATATCGTCCGTTGACGCTGATCGATCCACCGAGCAGCTCTCTTCTATGTTACTCTTCCGAACGAAATCTCGGTGAAATCTGCCGCGAGAAAGCAGTTTTATCGTCTAAACGCGGGAGCTACTTCCCGTCCCGATACAATATTTACGAGGCGATGCATCACGGCCAACAATGGCTCATAACACCCTCGAAGAAGAGAGACCACCCCAAACTCGATCGCGCGGACGCACACACGCTCGGGGATGGAGGGTAAAAGTGGCCAGCTCCTGTACGTGTACGTGTTCCGCGTACGCACACACGTCAGCCAATACCCAGGGGCTCTATCGTATCGGAAGACACCCCCCTCCCACGACAGATAACTCTTATCTCTGCGCGGCAGTATTCTTACGGAGCGCAGGGAATTGGGGACGGACGGAATGTCGACCTCGGGTTCGTCTTTAGCCGAGGGAGTAGGGCTGCTTTTGCGACATTTTTACAACTGAAAATCCGCTGGATACCAGTTTCGATGTATGTACCATCGAAACATCTCTTGTTTTGTGGTTCCTTGCTTCTAAAGTTGCTGGCTTCGCGTACGGTAAAGATGTTGGATAGATGAAGAGCGAAACGGTAGTACAGACTCCACTCGATTATTGTCCCGAAATCGGGACAGTAATCTTATAGGCAGAAATGCTTCAGACCTTCCTAAATTCTTTTTTTGCCCGAAGCCTCGACACCTCCCAGTGGTGGGAATAACGCCTGAACAATAATCGTGTAGAACAAGCCAGACAATAATCGAGAGAAGTCTGTATTTCTCAACAGTCAGGGTGACGATCGAGCATTTCGAAAATTCGGGTTATGACGGCAGCGTAGGCCGTGGATATAAATAACCTCTGACGCGATTGAAGGCGCAGGGGTTGATCGTCGCTGAACAAACGGGGAGGAATGACACCCCCCTACCCCAGCAGGGGTTGCACGCGTGCTCTCCGCAACCCCCGGGGTGAGAGTAAATCGACTAAACATATACCTTCCGGTTCGTTTAACCGGTGAATATGTTTTAGATTTACTTGGACCTCAGTCGCTGGATGCTCGATAAGTCGACCAATTAGATTCCCCGGGTTCAACCAGACGAGATTCTCGATTCGATTACGCGCTCTCCGTATCCGATTCGCGCTATTACAAGCGTCGAAGGCGGAACGGTGTTTGGCCTGTGTACAGCGTGTCTTCTCGGTGGGGGCGAGAGAGTGGGAGAGCGGTTTCTAGAGCTTTACGAGATCGTTTTTCAAGAAGACTAAGGAAAGGACTCGAGAAGACCTAGGAAGAAAAAAGAAGGGAAGACGGATCGAGGAAGAGCGGCAGGAATTTCGAAGGCTCGGGCAAAAGTGGACGACGCCCAGCACTTTATTCGATAAACGCCCATCCACGGAATAAATTAACCGTGCGACCTTGTTGCTCCACGGTTCGAACGAGAACGGGTCTGCGAGCACGGGATGACGACCAAGAACGAACGTCGATGACGCGGCGCATTTAACCGATCGTCCCCTGTTATTAGAGCACCGTGTGAGTATACTCTGTACTACGATGTACGCACGTCGCCGATCGTCCCGAAGGTGGAGATTTTCGAACGAAACTTTCAACGCTGGTTCGACGTAAAAACGAGTGGGTAACCCGTAAGTTGCGTCGAACGATCTATTAAAGCTCGAAACGTTCTCGTATATCGAGAGGAGTATCGAGATTAAACAGCCGGGATTAGACAGCAGCCCGATAGCAGGTTGCTGGTGGTCGGTTAATAGTCTCCTCGGTAAACTATCGACGCGCAATACTCAGGGCTGGCCTATCCCCCCATTAAGAAACCCCGTAACGAGGGTTACGTGGCCGGGACATAATACGGAAACCCCCGTGGCGATCCTGTCGCTGGAACCGGCCGTGTAATTCGCATCCAGCGCATCTGCTTTCAAGCCACCTCCCCCTCGGATCGGGACGCGTAATCGACGGCCGTGAACAAGTTGTCCCGGACCGAAGTGTCTATTGCCCTTTAAATACGATTTTCGGCGGGAGGATGAATCGCTGACACGTCCATTGACAACGCTTCGGCATATGTTCGGTACCGTAAAATGTTTCGACGAAACGATTCCTCGAATCTCTACCCTCGGTTGATTGACCGTCGTGAAACGCAACGCCGTTCCCGTCTGTGTCCTGCGAGACAATTTAATTAAAAGCGAAGAAGCTGAAAAACACGGGACGCGACAAACAGAGCCCGATAAAAGTGTAACGAGGCCAGGAGGAGGGTGGGGGACGCGTTGGTTGTAAATTCAAGGGGTGCCGGAGCACGTTCCTCGTTTCAGAGAGCTGCGAGGGTCCGGCTGAAACCTTCTCTCCTCCTCTCCATTTCGAGCGAATGAATGGAATTAGTGAGGAGGCTAGCTGAATAATATCGGTTCTATCTGTGGGGGCTAGACCGAGAACTGAAACGTATCAGCTCGGCGTATCTGCATAGACGACGAGGAGAACGTCGTCGTCGACGACGACGGGCTGTGCTCTTGCCCCCCATCATAGGAAACCAGCTTTTCTCTCTAGCTTAATCCAACCTCCTCTTGCTTCCCAACCCCCGTAGTTCTCCTCCACGCCGCTGCATCTTAGACATCGTTTTCCCGGGTCTTACGCCTCTCTTCTAATTTCACGGCGTCTTGTACGGTTTTATACGTAGGTACGTGTATACAGGGGTGAGTCACCTACGATTTTCACCAGAAATATCTCCGTTGGTTTTAATGGTACGAGAAAATTTGCGAGGAAAAGAATGTTTGCTTTAGGGAAACATTCATTGTTGGGCAGAAGATTCTTTTCTCAAGGTCATACTTTCCGATATTTCAAGGTCATCGTCGTTTTTTTTTTTTAGTGGGATAATGTGTCTTGATTAATGTAATATTGAACATGTTACATGTCAACTAGTCTAGTAGGCTTCCATTGATGCAAACACTGAAACATTGTTAAAACAAGGATGTTGAGACAATATTCAGGTGAAAATCTTACATGACTCACCCCCTGTACATCGAGTGGTCGGTCCAACGTTTCTTGTTCCAATGTCTCATGAATGTAAAAAAAAGGCATGCAATTTCTTCTCTCACTTGTCTGTCACCACTTTGCTTTGTCTCTTAATTGGACGGTGGTTGTAGGCCTGAGAAATTATCGTGTCTCGTTACCGACCTCCCGTTTTTCCAAAGAGGATGCCTCTCGTCGTCGGGCCAATTATAATTAATTATAATTTATACCGTGTCTCGATAGGCATCGAAGCATCGTGATTATTATTTTACTGTTGCCGCGCGACACGGCGTCACCGCGCTAATTCTCAGGAAAATCCATGGAAACTTTTGTCCACCGAGTCTGCCACGTCCAACGAGTACAGAGATTTTCTCTAAAAAATATTCTTTTCCTTAAACTCTCCCAAACCAACACAGAATCAGTATTTTGTTTTGAAAATAAAACAAAACAGAAAATGTACACACAGATCATAACCCCCAGACCTATATTTTCATTATAACTCCTTATAGGATTCATTATTTCTCTGATCGTCCAAAAATTCCCGCGACGGATCGCGTATTGCGACCTTCGAATCGTGCGTTTCTCAGTATCGCTTGATCCTCTTTCGCCCCGACGCGACGATCTCTGGTGTAAGGTCGAAGGGAGGGTCAGAAACCAGGTGGTTCGACCCGGACTCATGATCACAATTTAAATCCCTCTCGTGACTACCGTATCCAGTATTAAAAATGCTAATGCGTCGAGAAATTCCCGCGCTGGTAATCTCGTGGACAAGAGGAGCAATCAGAAGACATCCTGTTATCCCCAAGGGAACACCCATATTTAACGGTGCGAGCCTCGAATCGGATCCATCGACGACCGCACCGTGCTCTTTCCGTTCGCTCGATTCGGCTACCGTAGGCCACACCCATTTCCTTTTCTACCCCGTCCCGGGATTCCCCGGTTTTCTCGGCCGTTTCTACGAATCGAACACATCTTCTTCGTCCCTCCCGCCACGCTCTTGATATTACTTCCCACCATTCGGAATCGTGACCGTCTGAACGTTCAACCGACTCGAAAGAATATTCCGAAACTTAGTCTCTGTTAGAAAATTGCCAAAATCGGGGGAATCGTTACGATCCTAAAAGCGACGTAACAATGTTGACGGAAGTGAACGCGTGGTGGCGTAACGCTCGGGAGCGAAATAAATTACAACGGTGACTTGCGTTCGTCGGAAAATCGGACCCGGCCAGGTGTCGAGATTGATACCTAGCGTCCCGAACCCCCAGGACGTTGCGAGGCCCTCCTACAGTTAACGATCGTGCTACCAGAGGACCCACAGGATGCAAACCTATCCCAACACCGAACATAATGTATGAGTTACATCCTGGAACTCACCGCTTCATCCCGCCACGACGATCATTCCGTTTTACCCAGCCATCATTTCTCGGGGCCTGCTTCGCCCGAGGTATCTCCAGGTCTTGTCGTTCAACATAAGATATAGATTCTCCACGCGATAAATCGTCGTCATTGATATTTCCTGTTGGCCGACAGAGAGAGATTCCTCGAGAGTTCCCGAAACACGACGTTGCCCGTTCCTCTCCGTCGACGAGGAAACCGTCTCTATCACGGGAATATGTTCGCGCCACAGACAATTTCCCCGCAGAATACGTTCCCGTTGTTCGGGGATCGCGACAATGGATCCCGATCGAGAGACTCCCTCGACGCACCGCCACGATCTTGACACTCGACGGTACGCCAACAACCGCAAACAAAATTCTCTGGGGGGCTTGCGAGAAGTGTCGCGTGTAGATCCGGCAAGATTTCGCAGGAGGCACACCACCGCCACCTCCCGTCGATCCTTTCATACGAAGACCGTGTGCACGCCATTGCTACCGTGGCTATTCGTCGTCGCGACGTTCCTCTCCCGATCGATGGACAATGCTTCTCCACAATGCTCGGCAAATTACGGTCGTTCTAGTCAAAATATATCCCTCCCTCTCACTCGCCCCATCCCCCTCCCGTCCCTCCGCCGTTTCTCTCGACGGTAATCGCGATCGGACATCTAGAGGGAGCAGCGTGCATCGTGCGACCGCAAACTGCAGCTGTATTTTCGGTTATCGGCGATCGCCGATCTGCGGATTTTCGGTTTTTATGGTCGACAGGGGCGGGGACGGGAGGGCGTCGCGCCCCCCCTGTCGGGGTGCAACCGCTTTCACTTCGGTTTTTACCGTTCGATACTCCTGTCTCCTTGGATGGATCCGTCGACGAGCATTTACTCGTCGTGTTCCTCTTTCGATCGAGGAAACGTCGAAGGGCTTCCATCGTACGCAGGCCTACCCGGAACTTTCGTCGGGTTCTGACGGAATAATTATCGCGAGGATTCCGGTGGATTCGACCGTGTTTGCTTCGCCGATTGATAGACATGTATTATACATATAGTTGCGCGATTCGAATCTTCTGTACACCGAGGAAAAAGGAGGCGAGTCGCATGACTAGCGTTAGGCAGCTGTCGCCCATTCTTCGCCATTGTCGCGCTATGTTTTGAGTGTTCCTGAACACTGGAGAACACCCGGTATTGTCCTGCTCCCGGAGATCCGACGATTACGCGGTCCGATACGATCTCATCTGCATCCCTACTTGCGCCCTCTCTTTCTCGTCTTCTCTCCCTCTCTATCTTTCTGTTTCTTTCATTCATTCATTCTTTCTTTCTTTCTTTCTGCCCACGTAAATGCGTGGTTTGCGCCCGTGTACGTGAAACACGCGCCCATATTCACGTGCTGGGAAGAATCTTCCCGGGCCTCCGCAGACCGCTCGAACGATCATTCGACGCGAATTTAGATGACGAGATTGCTCCTGACCTGTCCTCTGCACCCCCCTTTCCGTCCTACCGTTTCGTTTGTCCACGTTCATCCGGGACATCCTTATTAAGAATGGAAATTTTGACGAACCCAGTATGCGACTAGTCCGTTGTCGATCGGTGTACAACAAGACGAAGGAAATGGGGATCGTTCGATCAGGTGAGAAACATTTTCGAAATAATCGTGATTTCGCTTGGTCGCGAAAAATATAAAAATAACCACTGAAACTCAAACGTCCCGGTTCGAAAGGCGAAAAAATAACGGCGATATGGAAATAATATAAAATTTTTTTTCTGGCTGTCCCGTCGGTGAAACAGCGTCGGCGGGTATCTGTTCGCGATACCGATCCGATAAGTTATCGGCATTATGCAACGGCTTATAAAAACTCGACTGTCGTCGAACGGCCAGAACAGAATTAATCTCGATCAGGCTTTTTTTCGCGGCGTGTCCGAGCGTTCTCTCTCTCTTTTTTCTGTTTTTTTTTTTTTTTTGTAGGAAACGGGGGTGGTGGTGGTGGTCAACGTCGGAACTAATACTGATTTATGGTCTGCGTTAATTCGAGATCATCTGCCGATTGTAAATATACGAAGTGTAAAAAATGCACTTTTGAAAAGCCAGCCAGATAACACGGAAACGGATCTATCTGATTTACGGTCGGTCGAATACGCTCGATTCACCGGAAACTTATTGTCCGATTTCCAGCGGATCGGTGTTGCCCGATTTATTAAATATTCCTTAACAATCATTCTATGTAAAACTAGCTTTTCTGAACCGTTACGTATAATGTTCCCTACTGTACGTAGTGATTTCTATAAAGTCACCGTGTCTTTTTATGAATTCTTATAATTATTCCATACCAATGAAAAATTTGGGTATGGTAGCATTTTGGGATTAATTAAGGAAGGGTAACATTTATTAAAAATGAAAAAACCAAAAATATTATTCAACAGTTCAGAAATTTTTACATAAGTAAAATTGAAATTAACAATTGTTTTTCATTATTTCTATATTAATACTTAGTATAACGCTCGCTAGTTCTAGGTATCACTACTTTCGGGTGGGCATCAAATAGGTATCGATTCTTTTCAATGCCTACGTCTTTGATATGTATCAATACCGTATCGAAGCTTTGAGAAAGGGCATCGATAATGTCAATACGGTATATGAGTCACATCACTAACTGTACGGTATCCAAGCGCAACGATAGTGTCATCCGGAACCTAAACAAATAACTACGCCTCAAAGTCAAGGATACATACGAAAACATTCCGTCCGAATTGATTTACGATCGACTTCGGTCGTTCGTTGTCGTTCATTGTCGTTCATCGCCGTTCCCGTTATACGTGTAATTGGCCAGTCTGTTCGACACTTTTCGGCACAGAAGTCCTCCGGTTTAATCAGTTTCGTGGCGTCTAGTCGTCTCGTCGTCTCGCCGCCTAGTCGCCGCCGCCGGCCGAGCTTGACGATCCCATCGTAAAATTCGTTGCAGCCCCGGGGAATCGGTGAACAATCGTGTTCCGGAAGATCGAACAGCTTCTTGTTTCCGAAGAAACAGAATGTGTATCCGCGGTGGTTCGCGTTCCAAGAAGGCACGAGGAGGGATCGTCGACGCGTGCATAACGAGAGACGATCCCGAGAAGTTCCAAAAGGAAGAAGAAGAAGGGTTGCCCTTCGTTCGGTTGCTTAACGCGCAATTGGCGTCGACCGAGCCGGAAAGAATTGCTGACAGGACATCGATGAGCCTCCGTGTTTCTTCGCTACATTCTAATTAATTACCAGAATCTTGCTGCTTCGTCCGGTTCTCGGAATCTCCAGCTGGAAGGGAGCGAAGTTCGTCGCGAGCGACGGAATTTTAAACGGCAACGCGGCCCCACGGTCGTGGCGAATATATTTTTTTCTTTTCTTTCTTTGCTGCGTATCGTATGGTGGATCGTTCGAGGCAGACAGAAGGAAACGAGGATTGAATTGTGCGTGGAACGACGAGAAAATTGTAGAAGTTTCGGTGGTGATTCGTGGGCAGAAAAGGTTCTCCGATTATAGGTCGTTAACGCAATTTGGTCGATTTTTCTTTCCGGGGCGAAGGAAAGGAAGGAACGAGTGCTCGTCTAGGTAGTCAGGTGGCAAGTGGCGAACCTTCGTCGGTCCCTTCCGCCGCTGAAAATCCGCTCTACTTTCAGGTAACTGGGCCGGATTTGACCGCGATTAAACGAGACTAATCAGCCTGCCACGTCGTGCTTTTGTTCGCCGTTTCGAAATCTACCAATTTACGGATTCGTTTTCCACGGATGAAAACAATAGGGAGATTAAGATCCGTTGCGACGAACCCGTGCAAAGCCGTGGACTGTTTAAGAATGGTAAAATTTTATAAATGTTCGGTATATCGAAGACGCTCGAACATTGAACCGAGTGAACCTTCTCATTCCACGATCGTCAAAAGCAACAAGCATAGGGGTTGTTCGCTGGCTAGAAGGGAATAGCTTCGTGCCAGCGATGGAGGAGGTAGAGGAAGAGGAGAGCTACGTGACACAGACGTCACATTAGATTTGGCGAGCAAACGTGCGTGCTTGCAAACGTATCTCGCGATAATCTCTCCCTCTGTCTCTCTTTTCAACCCTTTCCATCCCTTTGCTTTTCGGCGGCCCTGGCCTCGGATACCACTGAAGATAATCTCGATCTACGCCAAACAGCGTGAGCGGCTAAACCCTTGCTCGGATAATATAGATAGCATTCAACGAACTTCCATCTCCTTCTGTCCCTCGTTCTCCGCCTCTATTCACATTCCTTCGTATATAGATAGCATTCAACGAACTTCCATCTCCTTCTGTCCCTCGTTCTCCGCCTCTATTCACATCCCTTCGTCTCTCTCTCTCTCTCCGACACGCCGGCACTCCGGCCCCTTTGATTTTGCGCCCGTTTCGCTCCCGAAACCTGTTCGTTTTCTCTATCTGTCCACCATTCCCGCGAACCAAACCATCACTCTCGGTTCGGGATCGTCGTTGAGGTCTTTGAGCGACGGAAACGCCTGTCATCGCCAGGCCTAGAGGCCCGCGTTTCGAAATTCAAAGAATTACTTACGGAATCGGTTGCAGCGTGATTCGAATCGTCTCCCCCTCGATCGGCTACGAGAGAACGCTCCGCGTATGGGACCGTGTTGGTCGGTCCAGTTTGGGGTGAGGGAAGAGTTTCTATCGGACAAAATTTCTTAGGTACGCTGCCTATAATAAAATATTATGCGTTCGCTAAACATTACGAACGTAAAACATAAAAGGATTGTTCTTGACCTGATTTATTTCCATAAAATACTGAATGAACAAGTATACTGTCAGAATATACTTGAGGGTATTAATATCAATTGACACCCTCCTACATTTACACCCTTACTATACACCTTTAGATCTGATCATACCGATGTCATCACCAGACTATCAAATTTACCTAATAAATTCTCTGATACAATAAATTTCTCTGAATGCTCTACGAGCCGGATTAGACATTTAAGCAACTTGTAAACATTAATTATATACCCTGGAACATATAGCTTGTATTAACAATTTATAGAAAAAAAGGGGACACGTTTATAAATAAATGAATAAACTAAAAGAATAAAAAAGCTACACGAGTCCACGGGGCGAATCTGTCGGTTCACGGCCGCCACACCGATCGGCCCCATATAATTATTCTCGATACAGGATACACATTCGTATCTTTCTTAGGAAGGTGGGGAGGGATTCTCGCTCGCGTGCGCACGGTGCAGTGTATCCACCCTGGTATCTTTATAGCTTATTGCAACGCTTTGGGCAATTTCGTGATGAACGTAGCACGAGGGGAAGGGGGTGAAGGTACAAGAACGTCCGATACCCGAGATTCAACACGAGTCGCTGCGAGATCCTTGAATTTTTCAGCTTTTCGTTTTCTTTCCCGATCTCATTAACGAATCGACGTTTCTCTTTATTTCTACACAAGGAACGATGATTCTACGGACATAGAGGAGGGGAAAGACAGGTAATAACACCGGGTATCGTTTACTTGCTCGCAGATGCCGATCACCGAGCCGTGATACCACCTCCGTCGCAGGTGCATCGAAGCCGATCGGGGACACCTGAGACTTATCCTCCCCTCGATGTCATCGATATACCGCGGTTGAATCGGGTATAATCGGGACGACACGCGGTGGTTTACGACGATAGGATCTGCTCCTCGGTTATCTGTGCCCGGTCTATGCTGCCGGTCCGCTGCCCCGATCGTTCTCGGTATTGGGAAACCGGTAGGAAATCGAGGGAAAGCTTCGAATCCAAGGTTCCCCCGCGACCAACGCGTTATCCTGTCGCAGGATCGCGAAATCCTGCAGCAGAACCGTGTCGATCCTTTTGCGAGAGTGCCTCGGTAGCCCCCATTGTCTCAGGCATTGCGGGGGAACGAACGGTGAGACGGCCCACTTTTCTCAAAGTTCAAACCAGAGTAAGAAGAAGAAGATCTCGCTCCCTCACCGGTGCGATGAGCTCTCGGGGGGTGAGCTACCCCGCTGCGAGGGATCGGTCTTAATCCACGGAGCACAAAAAGAGTTGGCGCCCATATAATGAAAGACCGCGCAATGCGAGAGCATTGTTGGCAGTCGGCCGAACAATGCACAACCGCGTTAAGCTCCGTAAACATCGATGCCTTCGACGCGATGCGACGCTCCAGCACGTTTTTCCACCGTCTCTCGACGATTACATTCCATAGACATAGAAATAAACTGTTCGTCGGAGACTCAGAACCTCACACCCCACTACAGTTTCCTCTCGATTATTGTCCTGAACTCAAAACCGCGTCGGGACAATGATCTTATCGGCAGAAACGCTTCAGATCTTCGTTAATTCGTTTTTCTTTTGCCCGAAGCAAAAAAAGCGCAGGGGTAACAAAGTACAGACTCCTCTCGATTATTGTCCCGAACTCGGGATCGTGCCGGGACAATAATCGTATGAGGAGAAATGTTTTAGACCTTCGTAAATTCATTTTGTTGCTCGAAGCCAAAAAGGCCGAGTGGTGGGGATGACGCCTGGACAATAATCGTGTAGAACAAGCCAGACGATAATCGAGACGAGTCTGTACTTAGATTTAAAACGAGATGTCAAGTCCTCCGAGAGCTATCGACCTCTTTTTAAACTTAGGACGCCCTTTTAAGGGAGATTAGCAGTCTATATTTCTATGTCTATAGTGCCCCTGTAACACGTGAAAACAGATTCCACTCGGACCATCCATCGGTGACAAACGCGTTCACCGTGAATTCTATAATTACTGATCGAATTCATCCCTGGACAGTGGTGGTAACCGCGCGTCTACGAAAAGAGGAAGCGTAGTCAAGCGTACAGCGCCACGATCGGCCCTGGCTTAATGGAGACATCGGTTATCCGTGTCTATTCTCTTTGTACTTCCAATTACCCCTACCCACGCGACGGGGTTGTCACGTTCCTGTCCCCATGTACGTACATACTGGAATCGTTTCCAACCGTTCGTGGGAAGGGTTGCCGCGACGAGACACTCGGATAGAGACTCTCTCGCGTCGAGCAAACGAATCTAGAGAGAAACAGAGGCATGCGTGTGGAACAGAGGAACAATTCCGAGAGGATCGTAACGAAACTGCAATCGCCGAAGCAAACGAGAAAGCACGGAACGGACGGAAGGTATACGAAATCGAAAAGAGGAAATCGAGAAGCGATGTCTGAATCAGAAACGGCCGATCGAAAAAACCGAGCGCGCAAGAGTGAACGAAAGGAAGTGACGCAGGGTGGGCTGGTTTAATTTTGCGGTTTAATTATTTTTTCTAAATTAAAGCCAGCGCAGCGACGGGTACACGAGTGAATCCACGGATACGTGGCCGTGTCTGGACGCACACACGCTCTCCCCGTTTTTATATTCCTTGCGGAGATACGCCGGCTACCCCGTCCAGAAGTCCGCGTATAGGGGTGAGTCGGGCGGCAGTAGCCTCGTCGGGGGACGCTTTGAATGTGAAATACGGCCGAGCCGTTAGGGGGTGGGAGGAACGACGGCGCGGAGCGGCGGTGCGCCGGGGGTTGATCGTGTGTGCTCGTTCGTTCGTTCGTTCGCCGGCTCGAGCAATGGAGCCGGCCCGCCGGTGAAAAAAGGAGAACGTGGAGTAAAAATGTAAAATGCGACTCGCCTCCGGCTTCTTGCTACGTGCATGCACCCTCCACCCTCTCCGAGCCCCTCGAAACCACCCCGTCGGAGGGGTGCGTGCGCTGGTGGCTCTGCTAACTCGTTTTTATCGGTGATCTGAAATTCTGCGCCGCATCTCTGGAACTTTCGCGATGGCGCACGACTAGGGAAATGTTTGATCGCTCGAAACGACGATCTAAATAACTTTTCCCTCGAGATTCGTAATTTTGTTTTTTTTTTTTGTTCGAGAAAGACTGCAAACCTACGCGGTTGTTTAACCCTCATCCGTTCATTATTTTTCCAACTTAATTTGTCGATGCTGGTAAGAATTAATTGTATAATGAAATTATAAATAGTTAAATTTGTGAATTCTTTAAGGTAAAAGTCACGAAGCGTCTGTTAAATTTATCTGCACATGAAGGAATAACGTTATTTGTTTGGAGAAATTTGTCAGATTGGCGGAAGGGGCGGATGAGGGTTAATTAAGAAACAAACGGAACGCGCGCGATGGTGTGCTAGGTTCGTTGCGCTATATAACGCAGACGGGAAATAAAATAATGGAATTGTTATCTCTGGTTAAAATATTTCACACAGGAGAATGACTGCCGGCTGGCCAATACGATATATTGCTCGTATTTGTACGCATATCCCGCAGGCTCCTCGTAAAAATGTCTTTTTCCGGTTCTCCGGCCGAAGTATACGAGTTCGATATATCTGGCCGCAGATAACGCCCGATATCTCCGATATACATATATCGCCGCCTCTATATGGCCGCCGTCCTGCCCGGAATCCTCTCTAGAACTCCTCCTCTTGCTCGTATATTTCCGAAAGCTGCGGAAGAATTAGAAAAGAGACGAGAAAAAACACGGGAAATCCCATAAAACGTAACCGATCGTATCCTCGGACGGAAAATTCCTGTCAAATCTGTAAAACTTATTTCTTCCCCTGCCGTTTTACGATTATAAATTTTATCCCATGAAATTAACCACCATCCTACGATACGTCACTTTTCTAAACCACTTTTTGAAAAGAACCATTCGGTTTTTTCCTTTCGATCGAAAGATATCTTCTTGGAGGATTCAGACGAAATGAAACTAAAATTGTCGGCCATCCTGCGTCAAAGTAGTCGAAGTATCAGCTGGAACAGCGAGCAAATCCAGGAGTAGACCTCATTCTTTCACCCCCCCCCCCAGAAGAAAGTTCTAAGCAAGAAAAGAAGGTAAAGGGGTGGGCAGGGGAGAATCGCGAGGGACCACTCGTTACTTTTCCATCGGACAGATAAGTCGAGTAGGTGGTAGGGGAAAGGGTGGGATGGGGGGAGGGGGCATGAGAAGGTATATTTTTTCACCCCTTTTCTTGCAATAAATCTGGTCGCGGGGAATTAGTTTCGAGATAAAGTATAATATCGGGCCCTCGCTGGGTGACGTCAGAGGCTGCTCCCCAGTATTTATGGCCGCGATAGTGTCAGTCCTGTGCGCTCGAGCACCGCCACCGCCGCCGCCACCAACGGCAAGCACCTACCCCACCCGGAAAACCGCCACCCAGCGCAACCCCCTCCCGACGGGGTAAATTATTGGAAAATAGTCGGCCGCTCTGAGATCCTCCGGTAGCTGCCGCGAGGAGGGGAGAACTGGGGTACTATCCTTCTTCTGTTTTGTATTCCGCGGTACCTTCGGGTGCCCGCCCGTCTGATTTATGCCTCTTCTACTCCCATTCCTTCTCCCTCCGACTCTCCTCAGCGGGGCTTGAATTTTGTTTCGCGCTCGCTCGTTTTATCTCCGAGCGCAACTTTTCTTCTTCTTGGTTGGCCTATCGACTTTTCGGAGCCTCGTTTGGGGCACCTAAACTTTTCTGGAGCCCCCCCCGTTCCCGATCCTTCGATATCTCCAGTTTGTCGCGAGATTTCGTTCGAGAGGGAAATATCGATTCGATTAGGAATTCTCGGGCGACGCTGCGATGACGAAGAGGGTTGAAGAATAATATGGCCGTATGATATTCACCTGTTCGATCGGAGCCAGTTACGGTCGGTTTAACCTCGTGTGTTGTCGCCGCGACAACGACAATTACGAGACGTTTAACCGTCGAGTGGAGGGTATATGCGGTCGTTAAGGGTGTCACTATTTCAGCCCCGTGACGGCGGGACCACCCGCAGCGGTCAATTGGCTAGATCGAACCGCGTGGCGCATCTGTTCGGAAAACAGGACCTGTCGTTGAATCGATCCTGGACGGAGAGAGGGGGTCGCCACGGTGTTGACGGTTAAAATAATTTTATCGAGCCTCCGGGGAGCTGTTCGGCCATCTGGACGTCGAATAATCGGAAGATTTTTCTCAAAGACAGTCTGGCCTGGCTCGAGCATCGAGAGATATCGCAAAAGTATTTTCCACGACGTGTCCACCGCCTGGAGATGCGAACGGAGCGCGCGACAACGAATTTCGGACTCCTCGTTGACGAATTAATTGAACGTTGGCGTATTTATGCGTGCGTTATGCGAGCGCGCCGAGGGATAAGACTTTCGGGCAGGCCTGCGGCTAATTGAAATGCCACCGAGCGCCCGATAAGCCCGATTGCGACGGAGAGTTATGAGACAATATTATGAGGCGTCGTACGTCAAGCCGAAATTAATTTCGGCCGTTGCTTTGCTAGCACCCCGGATAGACATCCCCGCTCCGACCCCCTACGCGTTAGCTGCTCGTCTCCATAAGTCACCGCGATGGTTTCCATCGCAGCTTTCTTGTCGATTCCATACGACTTTACAAACTACAGACTCCTCTCGATTATCGTCCAGAACTCGGTCCCGTCTGGCTCATCGCTCTCTTTTCAAAGTTATTTATGTTCAGTGCCCTCTTGGGGTCAATTATCTACATTATAAAAATTTCCAAGGGTATTTGTACATACAACCTTCAAATCTTAAAAAGTTACATTGAAATTAAATAAACTAAAATAACTAGAACATCTCCCCAGATCTCCTCAACGCCCACTTTAGGAATGTCAACAGTGTAGACGACTGCTAAGATGTTTTTTTTATAATATTCCCATCGAAATTGAAAGGAAACAAATTTTTGTGCACTGGCACTTTCGGATATGGAGTCTGAACAGCACGATTGCGCTTCGTGGCACTCGAACGGTCAATGAAGATGATTTGAAATAAATCAAACAACGATGTATACGAAGAGTCAGAGAGGAAGAAGACGCTCGCCCGATTCTTGTAACCGTGATAAGGAAAATGATAGGACGTTCGTTGATTCAGGAATCCTCGCAACATGCATAGGAAAGCCATTAGTGGAGCCGTTAATCCAACGTACGGGCCGCGCCGCATTAAGCCGCATTTCCAGCGTCCGCGTGTCGCTCGTTAGGCTGATTTGTCGCTTTATTAGATCTTAGTTTGCGCACCGACCCCAGGATCGTCGACATTACCGCGTAACACGCTGCGAGAGCGACGGAGAACAGCGGGACAGATTTGCAATTTGCGTAAATTAGACGATTGCGCATCGACCTCTGTCTCTCTCTCTCTCTCTCTCTCCCCATTCTCTCCCTCTCCCCTCTACGTTCGTTCGTGATCTCACGGGTTCTCTCTGTCGTAGTCGCGATCTCTGTTTCGCTTGAAGTCGACCCCGTAGCCACTCTAATGGCACGTGTAATTGGCCGATAATTTGCGCCAGGTGTTTTGACTTGGCGTTAATTGACTCTTGTGTCCCGGCAATTAACGAGCCGCGGAAGGCGACAAGAAGGGATTCTTTTTTTATTCATTCTCCGAGTTCGTTGCTTCTTCCCGTGGAACGAGTTAACTCGAAGAGTTTCTCGGCTGGTCGTATCCCCCCCTCCTAAGAGCCGTCTGATTCGTCATCTAGCCAGGCCCGATGACGACGCGCGTAATACCTAGCAGAGAACAACACTTCCGGGCGTCATCGTCCTTCGTGACACGACAATGAGAAAGATCAGAAGCCGGTTCTCTTCGTGCAGGGCTCCGGTGAAAAGGCTCTACTCGACGTCGCCGCGAAACTCGAGTTACCTTTTTCACCCCATCCCTAAAGGTCCTCGAGTGCTGCCTCGAAGAGGGCCACGATCTGCCCTATCGACATCTATAGACTCGAGGGCGCTAAAGCGCTTAATGCAGGCCACTCCTTGAACCATACGCCTCGACGAGTGCGCGGTTGCTTCTCTCCAAACGGTTTATGTAACGATAGCTGAAGCCAGCTATACGTCCACGAACGGGGAGTGCCATTCCTCCTGGCTGACGTTTCCTCGAGTCAATCGGTTAATTCCGATCGTGCCACGGATCCTCTCGAACGCGATCGAAACTACTTTCTAGTCGTCGGTTAGCTACTCCATGGCGATTGAGGATGCAGAGAAGAGACATTAAAACCCCTACGCAAAATTCCCATTTGGCCCTCGTAGATTCCTCCGGTGATTTACGGTGTCTCAGGCGGACAGACGGAATGTTTACAGAAGCTGAAGACGAATAGAAGAACCGGGGCCAAAAGTCATAAGGACAACCGCACATTAGAGGGTCGTAAAGCATTTTCTGGGATAAGTCGCCGCTCGTGCTCGATAACGAGGTAGGCGTGCCCCGTTTCCCGCGTGCGACACCGAAAACCCAAGGACCCCCGAAGAATATCGCGTTCCCCGAGGACCGAGGATTTACCTTCCGTTGCGGTTTTCTCCTCCTCCCATTCGTGAATATTCCAACGAAATCACCGAAGGACGCGCGGAGGCGGTCGTTCTCACGGGAATTCGTTCAACTGTGTATAAACACATAACGCATATTTGGTCGAGAGAAATGTGACTCGAGGGAACGCGTTGCGCGTAAATGACTGTGATTCGATTTTCGCGTCGAAAGTATACACTGGCCGAAATTCTTATAACTATTGCATACCCATGAAAAATTTCTGTTTGGTAGCATTTTGGGATCAAAATCGGTTTCAATAAATACATGTAACATTTATTTATAAAAGAAACAAAAATATAATTCAACAAGAAACCATTGTATAAAGTCATTCGGTTTTTACATACAAGTGAAGTTGAAATTAACAATTGTTTTTCACTATTTCTATAGTAACCTCCAATTTTTAAAATAGGAGCAATAAAATCGGTGGTACTTTGAAAATACAGTAGCCGAAGTTTCTATAATTTAATTTTCATTTTTATAGTTTTGAAAATATCACTAATTTATGGTTTTTACGGTGACTTCATAGAAATTTCGGCCAGTGTAGTCTCCGGGTGTCGGAGGCATTAAGTAACCCCGTAATTACGAAGGAGGGAACCTAGTGCGATCGAGACGTCGTGAACGTGGAAAATATCGAGCTGTAATAACTGAAATTAGGATCCTGAGCTTCCGGTGTTTGACTGTTTCGACTGTTGGAACGGGCTACCGTATAACCACGGATCACTGAATCATCAGGAACGATTTCGGAAGGTCCATGATGAACGAAGGAACAGCGGTTGGAGAGACTAGAAGGGTTCCGCAAGACCGGTTATTAGAGAAGATTTTGGTGTTCGTCACGCGTCGAACGTTTAATTGCTTTTCAATTATACGCAATTACGGAATCTTTTCTTCTCCGCTAAACATAATTACAGATGTTTGGGGCTTCTAATTCGATGCAATATCTTTAAACATTAACACTAACCGAGACTTTTATGTACCTATTTGTACCGTATTTAAAACCGGTCACTTGACGGGCAGTACGGTACTGTTATTATTATTATTACTATTATTTATTAAGCGGGAAATAAGCCCTTTGGAATACATGCACAGGCAAGATATGAATAACAAAATTATAAGTCAGGTTTGAGACAGAAACAAGAGAAAGGAGTTTGTTAATCAGGCAACGTTGGAAAATGATAGTCCTTGGGATTCTTTTTCAATCGGTTCGTCAAGAAAAAAAATAGAGACTAGAGAAAAGAAGCAATGGTTGTACGGTGGTCGTTCGAGTGCGGAAGTTCGGGTTCTCCTGGACGCGCCATAAAATTGGAGGAAGGTATTGCCTGCACTACCCTAATCCCCGGGAAGAATGCGAAAGAGCTCGAGTCACAAGGACACCCCGCGCCGAAAGGTGGATCGTTATTTACGACCGTTGAAATCGATACCCCGGCAAATCAATTATGACAATATAGCTGTACCGATGCGGTCAAGCTGGAACTCCGTCGACCATCTCTGTTCCCACTCCTCTTCCGTCGACAATTTTTTCGAAACGCTGTCGAGAGTCGTTCCAAAAAATTGCGAATAAGTGCAGAAAGAAGAAAATGTGTGCGTCGATGTGCTTGTAGATTTTTCGAGAAAAGATAGATGACAAAAGGGCGATTTCACACGAGTAAGAGACCTCGTTAATGAAAAAGCTGGATGAATAAATCGTGTTCCCCTCCGTTCGGTTGAGAACACAGTCTCCTCCGGCTAGTCGTGGGGTTGGGACGGCAAAGGGAAGGAGGCTCGCGCGAGCACGAGACGCTTTTTACATTTTACGGGGTTCGCACCGTCCATAAATCAGCTGGACCGACCATAAAACCGTGGTATTCGCGCCGAAGGTATACAGAAGTAAGCGCAGCGCTCTTCTCTCGTCTGGTTTCTCTAGGGGTTGATGCGAGAGGTTGCGGCAGGGTGCGGAGGATGAGGTCGTAGCGCGCAGGGGCAAGGTGTCCGAGAGACTAGGACAATAGACCCTGAACACGTAAGACATTGCGACATTTTCGAACGACGGATATCCGTTGTACCTGCGAGCTAAGCTGGATGAAACACTTCCGCGAACGTTCCCATCGTCTAATTGCCTCCCACCAACCGCAGGAAAATTAAGCAAAAGGAAATAAAATGTTTCCTCTCGAGCGTGTTAATTCTATATAGGGGAGAATTGCCTATATTGGACCGGCTCCTAGATTGGACCATTTGTGTATCTCTATAAAGAAATATATTTATAGTGTTTCCGTTGGCTATATTGATTTAAGGAGCGGAAATAAAATGTGCCAGAACAGTGAACAGGTAATTAATTTGTTTATCGTTTTACGTCGTCGAGATATATATATATTTTCGTGCTATTTCAAGTGAATTTCATTTTACGTCTTGTAAGTACCATAATTTTAAATAATACTAGTATAAAGTGTGCTGTCTTAGCTACAATTTCTTATTCATACTTTCTCATTTTCATTTAAATATAAGAATGAAAATATATTTTTCCGGTGCAACCTACAAATTGCCTAATATTGGACCACCGCTAGTTGCCTAAATTGGACTGCTGGAAAAATAAAATAGGCAACTCTCCCCTACTTTTTGTTTACGATTGTCTCGAAATGATGTCTGAATAAACGGAAATGGTATCGTCGACGATGAAAAATATTTTCTGAGACAACAGAAACTCGTCGAGCCGTTCTCTAATCGGACTTCGGCACAGGTGAGCCAGGTAAACGGTTACACCGGGCTTTACTCGGCTCGTGCACCTTACCCGAGGATCCCCTGCTGTCCCGGTAAATATTGGTAATGCGAAACTGGGTCACCCTTGTTTCCTCGTATCCGTCAAAGTGCTCTAGCTCGTTGCCGAATGTCCCATTCACTCTCCTCGTCGCTACGAGCCCATATCCGCAGGTAGAATTCTGCGCTTCGAACGTTTCCAGATCCATCGTTTCCATCCTATCTGGCGTAGTATACTGCTCGTGTCGGATCGGTCCGTTTAATTGGGCTGCGTGAACGAATTATGCGGGGTCACGTACAAGCAGACCACGGAAAGTTTTCGTGTAGCCCGACTCTGAACCTAAGCTTGAAAAGGAATGTTGCGGCGTAAGACGATGCCATCGGGGTCTACCAACCCCTGGGAAGAAAGGGGACGCCGGCCGGTGAAAAAGGTATATAAGGGAGACAGTATTTAGAGGTTACAAGGCCTGGCGCCTGGCTTACAATGCACCCTCTTTCACCTGAAAATCGTTCTTCGAAGTATATATCCTAGCGAAAGGAATTTGCATGAAAATACATACCGTCTGCATCTCGAGAACAGTTCTGAGATAAATTTCGTTGAAACATCTTTAATCGATTATTCTATGGTAGTAGCGTGGCCCTTTGCACTTGTCGAGAGATTATATTATATAGACTCATCCTCAACCAAAACACTCTAATCTCGATTCCTGAATCATCCTGTACTTCGTACCCTTTCTTAGTAATACTCTTCCTTGACCATTGTCCCTACCATTACTCATTCTCACCAATAGAATATAAAAACCCACGAAACCACAGAGCCGTCAGAACTCAGTATTCACTGGTCTAGTGCAGAACCTAGCCGTATTAATAAAGTCTCTAGGAGTTATCTCAAAACGTGTTGTCCATTCCCTCGGAATCCAACAAGATGGTGTCCGTCGAACGAGATCGTCGTTTCGTTATCGGTCTGTTCGACCAGCATGCAACAAAACGGTCGTTCGCCTAAACAAGCACGACAGCAGCTCGTAAAAATCACGTGGCTTCTGGAAAATCCTACGTGTCGAGGGGGGAAACCCTTTCGAATTGGCGAGATTACACGTGTTTCCGGGCTCTCCGTCCAGGCTAAAAGCTCGGGCCACGCCTCGGAGATAAGGGCGACGGACGGACAACAGGCGCATCGATAAACTTCAATTTCGAACAAACGAGGAAAGAGGGCCAGGGCCAGAAAGTTGGATGTACGTATCTTCGACACGCCCCGACACCGTGTAAAACCATGCGGCCGTTATCTGGCCCAGTCGAGAGACCAGCAGCAGATAAGTGGCTGCCCGTCCGGCGATCTCCTTCGGATACGGATGTCGGCTTCGTTCATCGCTCCGACGCTACGCCCCGGCCTTATCGTGTTCATTTTCTAGCGGTTTCTCGCGAGTAAACCGGTTATCCGTTCCTCGGATAGTCATCGATCCTCGTCCAGCCACGATTGACAACGATTTTCGCCGCTTCGAATCGCTCGTCGGTAATTGTCGATCTTGTTTCGCGGTCTGGGCTACGAAAGAACGTTGAATATTGATTCCAGATAAGACTTTTTCCGAATATCGTTCGAACGGAGTAAACGGGACAAGCACGATGTCAGAGAGCACGAGTCAGTAATGTCGGATTTCCCCAAACGGGACCGATCGTCCGGACGATTCCCTTGGAATTGCTCGCCGAAAGTTTGCCGGGTACACGGGTCCCAGGGAAAGATTTATGTCCGCGCGTGGCCACGTTAACCCTTGCCTTTTGCTTCCGGTGAAGGAAGGGAAATCACGTGAATCGTGAATGACGACGTTCCGTCGTCACGCCCTTTCGACAACGACGGTCCGCCGGCGTCGCCGCAACGTAATTGTCCTGTCCGTGGGTCGGCTTAGCCTTTGAATCCTTAATTGCTCGTGGGACATTACCACGGAGTCGCTGGAAACCTGGGGACCAGGTGTGTTTCGCCTAGCGAAGGTATATATACACATCGTACATACCTACAGGTCACTACGATTCTATTAGCTTCGTTCCGTGGTTCAGTTTCACTTTTCCGTACCGATTTTTCCTATCGGAGGACTCGTGTCTTCGGGTCGGTTTGTCACCGATCAGCAGACACCACGACAAGAAAGCGCAGAAACGAAGAAGCAATAGCAGTCTCGAAGTGGTTGTGAAAAGAGTAGCAACGGAGAATGCTCTGGCCTCCCTCTCACTCCCCCCCTCCCCCCTACACCCCCTTATCATCGTGGCATCGACAACCGTGAAAGATCTCTTTTCCAAGGTGGACGCAGCCCTCCCCGCTACTCCCGCGCTCCTTTTTACCTTCCTCCTGTCGTCCACCTTCGCCTTTCCTTCTTCTCCGTCCTCCGTCTACCAGCGCACCGGTCGGGGGGGCCAGGGGCCTATCTCTCCTCCAAATAGGTCTTGTAGTACTTAGGGTTCATCAAGATAGCTCCGGCCTGGCTTTGTGTTTCTTCCAAGAGAACGCTGTCTCGGAGCTGGAACGCTACGGAGAGAGGAAACGACGACGGAACGGGGAACATATTGTACGGCGGTGCGCGCGTGCTTTATGTTTTGCCCTTTCCGAGATCCCGGGCCAGCGGCTCCGTCGAGTTTCTCCCGCGTTTCTTCCACGCGTTTCCCCGTTAACTCGTGTGTTCCATCCGTGGTCTTGTTTCTTCTCGCGACTCACCGTCGAAATTCGAGGCGGAATATCGCGGACGGATCGAGAACTCCAGGACGTTAGGTCGGTTCCACGAGTTCTCTTTCTGCGGCGCGATACAGACCACTCTCGATTATTGTCTGACTTCTTCTACACGATTATTGTCCAGGCGTCATCCCCACCGCTCGGCCTTTTTGACTTCGGGCAACAAAATGAACTTACGAAGGTCTAAAGCATTTCTCCCTACAAGATTATTGTCCCCGGACAATGTTCGAGAGGAATCTGTACTTTGTTGCTCCTGCGCTTTTTTTGGTTTCGGACAAAGAAAAACGAATTTCCGAGGATTTGAAGCATTTCTCCTTACAAGATTATTGTCTCCGGACAATGTTCGAGAGGAATCTGTACTTTGTTGCTCCTGCGCTTTTTTTGGTTTCGGACAAAGAAAAACGAATTTCCGAGGATTTGAAGCATTTCTCCTTACAAGATTATTGTCTCCGGACAATGTTCGAGAGGAATCTGTACTTTGTTGCTCCTGCGCTTTTTTTGGTTTCGGACAAAGAAAAACGAATTTCCGAGGATTTGAAGCATTTCTCCTTACAAGATTATTGTCTCCGGACAATGTTCGAGAGGAATCTGTACTTTGTTGCTCCTGCGCTTTTTTTGGTTTCGGACAAAGAAAAACGAATTTCCGAGGATTTGAAGCATTTCTCCTTACAAGATTATTGTCTCCGGACAATGTTCGAGAGGAATCTGTACTTTGTTGCTCCTGCGCTTTTTTTGGTTTCGGACAAAGAAAAACGAATTTCCGAGGATTTGAAGCATTTCTCCTTACAAGATTATTGTCTCCGGACAATGTTCGAGAGGAATCTGTACTTTGTTGCTCCTGCGCTTTTTTTGGTTTCGGACAAAGAAAAACGAATTTCCGAGGATTTGAAGCATTTCTCCTTACAAGATTATTGTCTCCGGACAATGTTCGAGAGGAATCTGTACTTTGTTGCTCCTGCGCTTTTTTTGGTTTCGGACAAAGAAAAACGAATTTCCGAGGATTTGAAGCATTTCTCCTTACAAGATTATTGTCTCCGGACAATGTTCGAGAGGAATCTGTACTTTGTTGCTCCTGCGCTTTTTTTGGTTTCGGGCAAAGAAAAACGAATTTCCGACGATTTGAAGCATTTCTCCCTACAAGATTATTGTCCTGGCGCTTCGCGACGATAATCGAGTGGAGTGTATAAAAGATTTCGGGGGGGGCTAAATGTTGTCAGTTCGAAAAAAGCCTCGCAAAGGTCCTTCGTTCCGCGGTGACAGTTCAGAATGAACACGGAGGACACGTTTCGTACAGGTTCGTGAAGTTCGTCGGTTTCTGTCCTCGAACGGTGGAGGACCGAGATTCCGAAGCCGCTTCTCCATTGTCGGACGCATCGAATCTGTCCCCGCGTCACAATGCACAAAAGCCAGGCACGAACAGTTGCGATTCATACGTAAACGGATCGACGAATCCCTTTTGTCCTTGACGAAATCGATTGTCGATCGTCGCGGTGGCGGAACGATCGAGGGCTTCGATTTTTTCGGGAGAACAAACTTTCAAGCGTTCGCTCAGTAGCCTGCGTTTAATAAAACTCTCTGCCTGTTTCGAAAGGGACCCCGTGTTGATCAAGGTACGCATCGCGAGGCGGAAGTTTCGTGCGTAGAATGTGCACCCTTGCGGTGTCGGTGCATTAACGTAATCACAGAGACTCGAGCCGGAGGCAGGCCGTTCCTTTTTTTGCCTCGGTCCGAACTCGATCGTTTTCCGGGTATACCTTCTATCCGGTGGATGCAACGCGCTCCTGACACGCGTCTACACGTTACAATAAATCCACCCACCGAGCATCTCGTTCCGAATCTGCTGCGTCGATCGTACAGCGCCCACTCAAAATAATTGTACGATCGACGAACACGATTTCAAGAATTTCAACCGATAGACAGTTCACTTTTTCTTCCTAAAAGAAGACGTCCAAAGATATTTTGTCGTATCGGTACAAACACGGACAATGAACCTACAAGGTTCCACGTGGATCCTTGTGAATAGTATTGTAGATGTTTAATTTTTTAAGATAAGTACACGGTACATTTGTTTTTTAAAGTCACTCAGTGAAGTTGAGAAAAGATCAACTTGGCTACTGTAGAAATTTGTGGTGTTGCAAATTCTGGTAATAGAATCAGTTGAAAGAACCCTAGAAGAGTATGACGTGGTGTAAACTGTTACTTTAGAAACGTGCTGTATCGGCCCCCGAACCAGTCCATGACTCCGCAGAAATTCGATTTTTGCGAGCTGAAATCGCGGTTCTCTTGCCCAATCGATATTCGATCATCGAGGCGATTGTCAATGCAGAAGCCGCTGTCGATTTTAACTGGACCAACCAGACGCGAAACACCTAGCTCACATTCCGAATCTAATTAAGATTCCAGCCGAGTGAATTCCTCTCCGAGATATTTTTCCAAGCGCGACGAGAAGCGAGGGAACAAAAAAAAAAAAGGAAAAATGATGGGACGGTAAATCTGCCACTAAGTTCTGAAGTAGTGCTAAAGTTCTTGGCTTGGCCGAGATCGGATCGATGTCGGGAAAATGGCCAATTTTCTCCACTTTAATTAACTACCCCACCCCCCTCCCCCCCGATTAATGAAATCCAGTGGAACTTTGGAGCCTCGTGGCGAGGAGTTCGAAAACGAACAATAGACTGGTGATAGAGAATGGTACAAAAGGCTTCGAAACCCCGATCGGAGATGTACTTACACTCCTGGAACCCTGTCGAATCATAGAACTCGTGTAGTAGCGATTGCCTTTAAACGATTTTCTCCCGCCGAGCACATCCCTCGACATCCTATCGCCTCGAGAAAACTCTTTTCGATTCTCGCGAAAAACAAAGGATCCTGGGATCTTTTTTATTTTTCCTTTTTTTTTTTTCTTTTTCTCTGACCTGCCCGTGTCCCTGGTAACGGACACTTGTCTCCGGGACCAGGATATCGATGTCCCTTAACGAGGGAGGATCGGCTGGCTCTCTCCGTCGCGGTTGGGCCCCCTGAAAAGGTGTCTGTGTTTTACGAGTCCAGGTTACACAATGTAGAAGTCGAGTAGCCGTGGATGGAATAGCCAAACGTCGTAAATTAGCCGAACGACGGTACAGGGGCCCTCGGAGGAAAGTCGTCTCGTTGTTTTTTCGGCCCGTTCTCCCGGGGGACGAGACCTTTCTCCCGCTAGTCGGCCATTGTTTGTTTATTCTCGGCCCTGGGATTTTCAGGTCGAATCCCCGATATCTCTTGGCCTCGTGGCTTGTGTGTACTCTCGCCGAGGTTTCCCGTGTAAACGATAGCTTTTCTTTCGCTCTCGGATTACACGGAGTTGGTTCGTTGGAAAATTTGCACGGTACACGACGACTGATCGCCCTATGCGGCCAACCGTTTGCGCCTCGGAGTCGTTGTTTTTCGCTTAAGTAACTGATCTCGAGCAAGGGAACCGAACCGTGGTCCGTACGGGATTACGGTGAGTTTTCTCTTTCGTAGTAAACAGTTGGAGGACCTTCTCTTGGAAGTTTATTCGCCAGGATTTAACGACTATCGGCGTTGTTTGTTTCGGAAACTGCGTGGACACTAATGTTCGATGTTTTTGCTTGGAAAATACTGGTTGGCCGGTCGATACGGGAGCTTTGGATAAAGGACGTTCGAGAACATGGAAAAGGCAAGTAGTATGTAACGGAAAATCGTGGGACGTGGCGATATCTGAAATGAAGGGGGCAAAGAAAAAGGGAGAAAAGAGGACTCTCGGGGGCCTCCTTTAAGATAGCGAGACTTCTTTCTCGCTGGTAACCTCCCAGTAGTCAAATTCTCGACGATAATAACTTTTCTTTCTTCGTGTATGTGGCGTCGAAACTTTTCAACCGACGGAATAATTTATGTACCGAGAGACTCGAACGCTGTCGTCGATCGCCAAAGGGAGTTGTTGGGATCGAAAGGGGTTGTACACGTTCAGGGGACAATTGAGAGCTTAAACGTCCACGATGAGAACATTAAGAGCAGCAGTCCACTTAAAGAGTTTCAGGATTCTGTTAATGGCAGTTAATGGGAAGTCGTTGGTGAGTCATGGGAGGCGATTAGGCGAACCTCTCGTTACGTTTTCAACTTCTTTAACTAATTCGGAGATTAGCGACTTTTCCAGTCGAGTAGACCGACATTGCACGATTCTCGACGAGCTTTCGAAACCGGCGTCGCAGTGTTTTCTGACGGTCGAGGGGAGAAGTTATTGCACCGTACCGAGGGAAAACGTTTTACGACGCTTTTGTGTACCTGGATCCCCGAACAAACGAGACGCCCATTGGCCGACGCCGCAAACTCACAGATTTTATTGCCCCGATCGCTTACAGAGGAGAATTCGTGAGCCTTGTCGAAAGCGATGCTCCTCTTAATGATTTTATTAACTTCTGTCCTTCTAATCTGCGATGCATCTGACTCGGGGCGGTGGTGGTACGGTTTTTGTTCGTTGTACAGATAAAAATCAAGCTCTCAGGGGTCTACACTATGGGATATTCGGTCGTTCTCCTTTAGCCCATCAGAGAATCATCGATTTCGAGAACGGTGTCTCGTCAAGTCGACGGTCGAAAACGACTGGTGAACAGTCGATCGAACAATAGTTAGCTTAATCGCCGCGTAAACGAACTCTGGTACGGTCGACAAATAATTCCAATCGAACTTTATTCGGACAGCGACCGGGTCAAACGAGTTTCGGTCGCGCGTTTAACGATAATGAGCTCCGACCCCGACGCAAGCTGGGGATTATTTCACCCGCCCGCTTATCCCAAGGCTGCGTTCATCTGGATAAACCGGAGAGCCGGTTAAAATACGTTCCGATGAAAGTGCAAGTATCCCACGCGATAACGTAACATCGATATGGACCGCAAGGTCACGCGCGTAGAGCTTCGGAGAATTATCAGCGGGAATTTAGTCGATCGACAATACCCAGACGGGTCTGTTTTCTTCTACATATGTAGATATCAGAGTTCAGCAAATCTACAAAATGTCAGATCACTCGCCTCTGGTCGTCTCTAAAGGAACAAAACGTTGTGCCGTTTTCCATCGATTTTCCGACCCTAGAACCTCCGGGAAAATCAGGGTACACGCGGCACCTTCGTATGCCAGGACGATCCAAAAGGAATCGGCAAGGGAATGAGCGAGGGAGAGAGAGGAAGGCTGTGGGGCCAGATGAAAGAGAGAAGGATATTAAATGTCGAGGGAGATAGAGAGAAGTAGCGAGAAGGAGCGAAAAAGTGAGCCGCGCGAAATACGGAGAGAGGGGAAACAAGAGCGGTAAAAATGAATCGATAGGCGGAGTTTTTCATGACGTGGCGCCAGAGGTAGCCGAAGGGTGGGGAGCAGGATAGGCGGAGTCAAGCTGATTTAGGGCCGCCATTTTGTGACAATGGACGAGAGGGGGTATTCCTATCTGATTGGCTGATCTACGGACTTCTCTCGTCCCGAACAAGCTTCTACAGATTGTTCGGTTGTATTCTCCTCTCCGTCGGTACTCGAGCCACCCGGCGACCCGGCACCACCGCCAACCCGTCCACGTTCTTCCCCTACCATCCTCCGCGGGACACGCACATCCCCTTCATTCCCCACCATCGGGCTCACCGTCGTCAGGAAAGCGAGACGACACACGCGGGAACGAAGGATGCGGAACGCTCGCCCTTCCCGGGATGGAATTGAACCACCACCGCCGCTTTTCCGTGTCCCGTGTCATCAAGATTTCTTTCGACGGTTCATCCTTCTGTTTGCTTTTTGTCGAGAGGACTGATTTTCCGGAGTGGAAAAGAGCGGATAGTTCAGGAGGGGGAGCGGTTCGATTGATTGGCCTGTGATCGGTAATCGGCCGGTCGCGACGCGCTTGAACTCTGGCTAGACCTCGAGAAAACGGATCGGAAATGTCCCGTAGGGTCGGTTATCCGATCAACTGACCCGGTCCAACCTGTAACGCGGTCGATGCACTAGCGTCAGATTTCGGTCTTTGAATTTCGGGGGGATTGAGGGGCGTACACACCTTAATCGCGGTATCTCATCTAGATAAGCTGTTCTGCGAGCATCGAGATCCGGTCTATTGACGTTCGAAAAACGCGCTACGCATCCCCGATCCTAACAGTTTCGTAGGTTGATAGATAGGTGTACACTAAACGACAAATAAGACTTCAGACAGCAGAGAGGTCTCTCATACACCGGGTGACATAATGAAGTACTTCTCAAGACATGCATACTTATGAATTGGCACGTTTTTATAATGATACTCAATTGTTTAAGACGTTGGTAACTAAGGTAACCGAGAGGAGTATGCGAAAGACAAGACCGAAATTCGTCATTTCGCATTTTTGGTCATATTTGGCGTTTAGTGTAAATATCGTACGCTCTCATTTTGCGTAGTGAAACGTCCGGCTAGGGCAATTATCGGGCGCGTTTCCGCGATTCAGGAACGGGCACCGGTGGAAAATTCAATGTTCCCCGAGCGAATTTAATGCAGTTCTCACCACCGATTGGCAGATACTGCTGCGCGGCTCGACGCTGCCAAATCGTTCCATCAGACCGTACGCGCGCGTACCGTGTAGACTCGGGCTGCTTCGAGTACATTAATAACCCTCTCGCCCCTCGCCGTTGGAATATTTACGCGACAAATTTGCGTAGATCCGCGATAACGGCGCATCTAACGTTCCGCGGGACAGTGTTTTATATAATGGGTACACCGGAAAAATTTTAGCAACTTTTGCCTCGTGCAAATATCTCTGAACGTGACGGTCATCGTCTCGTCGAGCGAGAACAACTTCCGCCAAAATTTAGGCCGATCTTCTGTTTCGATTTAAAATTCCCTCGAAACGGAAAAGTAGTCGGGTTTCCCCCTGGACAAACTGGTGTGTGCCTCGAACGGTATAGGCGTATACACGGGACTATGTTATCTAGATCGAGCAGTAGTTGGGGAGGCGTTGAATAATTCCGTCGGATCGGTGCGCTGATTTGATCGCTCTGTTCGAGGCGAAGGGGGGGAACACGGGTGGCCGCTGGTGTTGGCGCATACCGACGAAAGAGAGACGCGTTCCAGGATCGGTCGGGCCGAATTTAGATCGGCTCGAGGAAAACACGCGGCGGGATGGTTTTGGCGCGTGCTCCGGTTGCGAAGATGACGGGCCAGATAGCCGAGAATCGCGCGTAAGGTGGTCGAGTGTTTACGTTCGGTGGTAAACGGATCGCTTGTCGCGCGCTCGGCGGTCATTGACGAGGCGAACATTTGGTATCGGTGATCGGGTTTCAAAGACAGCGGCGACGGTGGTCGTGTCCGAGCGGGTATTGTCTTACGCAGAAACGAAGAAGGGGCGCGCGTGAAACAGTATCCGTTGCGTTGTTGCGTTGCTGTTCCACCGTAAGCCTTTCATTCATACCCGAGTGTGTTGCAGTTTTGTGAAAAAAAAAAAAAAGAAAAAGAAAAATGAAATGCTCCCAAAGCCTTGCGAAGCATTATCTAAAACAAACAAGCAAGAAAGCGCTGGCAAAGGAGAAACCGCGCGAGCGCGCAGGCCTAAAAAAGAAGCAAACCAAGCGTCGGGCGACGCGACCGCAGCGACGAGAGAAGGAAGGGAAATATCGGTGTTGACAGGAGAAGCTCCGGGAGCGCGAAGGGGTCGTTCTGCGTGTCCGTTGGTGGGGAGAAAGGAGTAAACGCCCGCCAGTGGGTTGGTCCACGCGTCGATGGGAGTGGCCGAGGGTTGCCGAGAACGACCGATGACGCACGAACGCCGGTGAACGCGAGGGGAACGCTGAGGCCGGTGTTTTCGTTCGCCTTAGTTCCGCGCCGGGTGCCACGATAGTCGCATCGACTCGAGTTTTAACGTGCGCGCGCGCGCGTGCTTCCAAAAATTTCTCTCTCTCTTTCTCTCTCTCTCTTCCTATTTCTGTCTCCCCCGCCCCTCTGTGGTACAGGCGGGCGAGAGGAGGAACCTGTGGAAGAAGAAGAAGAAGAAGACGAAAGATTATTCGATTCGGATTACTACGTTTTACCGGGGGACGCTTTGCCTGGGAGACAATCAGTGCTATCGTCCGAGAGAAATCGGTTTTTCTCGTATTGTTGATCGATTCATCGCCCCCCTCCCAACGTCCGAGAGAGGGAAACGCGACGGCTCTGGTCGCGGGGAACGCTCCGGGTACGTCACGATGTGCTTGTGTGTGTGTACTGTGCAGTGTCTTCTTGGTGCTAACTTAGTGATAACCGATTATTAAAACACGCCCATCGAGGTACCAGCAGGCGACGCTCACACGGCGTCTTATCGCGCCACTCGGGATTGATAACCGACCAGGTAAGAGCACGTTAACGGTTTTGCGAAATCACGACTCGAACGCGACGCTACCCGCGAGATCCAGGATAAGGCTCCGCGTAACGGACGAACTTTTTACTCCGAAATTAGCTATCGTTTCAATCACACGTCGCGAACGACACGAATATCGCCAAGTAGGTACGTTCGGTGGTAAATGTCAAGTCAAAATATCACGTCATTGCGAACACTTCCAAATGGCAAACGTTCCCTCGAAATTAACAGGGTAGTGAATATTTATTTACTTCTCAAACATCTTTATTACGCTCAAGTACAGTATTTGTGACAGATTAAGACACATTAAAACAGTGGGTAATGAATTTTGTTATAGGATTTCTCCTGTAGTCTGAAAGTAGAGTATTCCGAACACTAACAGTACCCAACTTTGATGTTAGAATTTGCTTCTGAGTAGAAATCGACGACTAGATAGACCAGTTCAATTTTAAGATTGGTTAGCTTTCTACGCTATCAAAAACCATTGCGTTGGACTGCATTGCAAAACAATTTTTGGTCGTGGATAAATCGTTGGTGACTCGATGTTGGTTTAGGGATCAAAGTTAGTTGTGTTCTCGTGCGTGCAAGTTGAAAGAATGGCGGCCCACGGCTGCAGTCCTTTTTTCACACTCGGTCAGTTGCGTTACTCCAAAAACAGCGGTGGAGACTCGCGTTTTAGTGGAACACTTCGAGAGAACCGTCGACAATCCTTGCGTCTCGGAATAGATGGACCGTTCGAGAAATTCGAGAGCGTCCAGTTTTTCCATTAGATCGAATTACAGCTTTTCCACGGGGAAATTAGACACCGATCGTCGAATAATATAACTCGTTACGGTCGATTGCATGATCCCCGATTTCTAAGAAGCGACGAGAGTCCCCCAAGTCGATCGGATTCCGACGGAGGCAGGTAGATCGGTCGATTCATCCGAAGGATCCTGCTGCGCGCTAGCCAGAGACTTTTCGCGAGCCAGGAATTTTCCTTTGTTCTTCCAGATGTCCACTGAGGCGGAAGGTCAAATCTGGTCGAGCGTTCCAAAATATTGTTAGAAAAATATTTTCGTAAACCGACTATCTATATACATATCATGAAATAGTCAAACCCAATTTAAGTGTAATTCCCATTTTGTTATTAATCGTATCGTCTGCATCGTACCACCATGAATCATGTTTGTAATATGTAGATCTTCGATAAGGACAGAAGTATACATTTTCTTCTCGATACTGCCCAGATTTCCGGGACGCACTAGACTCTCCGTTTTCTCGATCGCATCGAAGATTGTGTTAACCGCACGATCTGACGTTATTCTTGCGTAGGTGTCCGACGGATCACGATACTTACGCGAAGGGCAACATTTTTTGTTCACTTCACTCTATTGAAATTGTATCTTCGAACGGTTCTTTAGACCTGTGGGGATGAATGCTGGGAATACACGGAGAGGGTGGATCGGAGAGGGAACACGCGCGGTCGTTTTCGAAGGGAAAAGCCAAAGCCGCGCACGGTGGCCCCCTCGCGAAAGGACAGACAGGAGGGAGGGAATATTTGCTGGCAGTTTGCGCGGCCTATAATTGGTAATTTGCAAGTATAATAAACGGCCGTCGGTTTCTGTTTTCATTTATTAACCGCGAAATACCGCCGCTTATTAGCGCAACGATGCATTCAAAGCAACTCGCCTCGTTTCTTCGCGATAAACATTCTTTTCAACGAAACGCCCGCGGGTCTCCGATTCGTCCGCGAGCCACTCCATATTTACGGGCGTCTTTTGAGATTTTTCGAGTCGTATTATCGACCTGGGTTCTTTCGTCGTTTGCGAAAACGGTTTACAGACACCTCTCGATTATCGTCCGGCTTGGTCTACACGATTATTGTCCAGGTTTATCCCTGGGGCGGGTGGAACCTGTCAAAAGCATAGTTTGTTGCCAAATCCCGAGCAAAAAACGAATTTATGAGGATCTGAAGCATTTCTCTCTATACGATTATTGTCCTGACTGGACCCAAGTTCGGGACGATAATCGAGAGGGGTCTGTATTTTCTTTTTGGGCCACTGTTTTTCTTCGAGCAAATTGATCCTGCTACAAGTTATTTGGAATTGTAGCTGAAATCGTTTTATGATGCTGATGTAGAAATTGTGCTTGATATTTCCTCGGAAACGACGTCAGACGGACTCCTATCGTTGATTTCTCCTTCGAAGGAACGTGATTCCGTCGCTATCCGTTCGTACATGGTTCTACGACCCTCGTGATATCGAGTTTCTCGAATGGAAGCTCGATCGGTGTTTATCCGACGGCAGGGATCGAGCAGGAATCTATTCTCGTCGACAGAGCTGCCACTTTCACGTTTCACAACCTATTCTTTTGAGAAAGTAACCGACTAACGTTAATCTAATTGAAACCAAATTCGATTCAGTCGATTTTCAAGGGATTCTTCACTTGGTTTTGATAGGTCATTCGGTGGACAAAATTTTTTGAAAGTTCCTGACGCCTAGGATCTGATTTCCAACGTGTCGGAAGCCAAGCACACCTGTGTACATTTTTCCTTTAGTTGGAATAATATTTGTCGAAGCTTTCGACACGATTTCGAGTTGGAGAAGCAAATTTTCAGCTAGCCAATGCGCTTGTATAAAAATCAGGGATCAAAGTTAACGTCCGAGTAGATATACATAGAGTTCGAAGCCGAAAACCTTGAAAAATTTCCTGCCCGATGAACTTATCGCGAGATTCGTATCAGCCAATTTCGAGCAACAATAATATGTATTTTATGAAATCGTTACGGGACCGAACGCGGCGACCGATGCTTATCGCTGGGTACCAGTAGATAAGATTATTCCCCTGAAAATCTGTCGTCAGTTTTCTCTTTCCCCTCTGGTATTTTCCTTTGATTCTCGACTTTCTCGTGGATTCTTGCGATTTCAACCGTGGATAGATTTCGACAAAGTTGCGCCACCTGTTCGAAATACACGTACCCTCCATCGAGGAGCGTTGCTCGATCACGTATCGCGAAGACTAATCTTATCGAGATTCGTTAATCTTGTTCCGTCCGAGAGTAGTCCCGTCGCGATGCACGTGCGACCGAAAATCACCGCCGATTCGTTCGTAACACGTAAGATTAATAATTATGCGGCAACAGCCTTCGAAACAAAGACCAAAGTCCACCGAAGACGATTGCTGTGCAGAGCAGCGGAACGTGTGACTACTGGGCTCGAATAAAAATTTGCGGGATCATAATATTTCTGGGAACCCACTTCGAACTCGACATTTAATTCTTTATGGTCCAAGAGTGTCAGAAACAAAAAAAAAAAAACGTGTTTCGCAGTTGAAATTATACGTCAGTAGGATAGGTTGCTTGATTTTTGTTGGATGTACGTCCAATCTTCGTGAACCTTCCAAAGCGTCTGATAGTTTTCGGTTATCGGTCTCACGGTTCGCTTATCTCGACGATTATCAACTCGCCCAGGCCCACCTCACGATTTAAGGGAATGATCGGTCGGAAATATCGGGTGAGCTAATCTCGAGTGTCTTCTCTACACATTCGTCATTCGTTTTTCCATTGACCCGTTCGAAGAGGAATCGATGGAAAACAATAGCCTCGTGGAGAATATAAACGGAAACCTTTTCGAAAGGACATTCTTTGAACATGTATCCTTCTTTTTCGTGTATGTATATATATATATATATTTCATATAATGATGGTTTGATACTACGAAATGTGATTAATAATGAAGCACCAATGAACAGGTGAAATTCCAGTGTCGAGTGTGGGGTCGTGCAAAGTGTTCGAAACGCGATAATCGAAAGTCTACGTTTGTGAAAAAATTAATCGAATATATTCGTAACCAATTCCGAGGCGTTAATCTTATCGGCCGGTTTTTTTTGTCTATATCTTATCTGATCTTATTCTCAAGTATTTTATTTGCCTTGGACATACAATTTTGGATGTGGTACGTGTGCTCGCCGGTGGTGTATCTTTCAGTACTTTCCATATTGGAGGGATCATTCCTTGTTACAACTCTATTAATTCTGTTTGAGAGTGTTTGGAGTAGTTAACGGGAGATCATGTCGTGTATTAAGGACGGTCAGTAGAATTTTCAAGTTAGTAAAATCACAATTTCGTCGAGGGTGGTGCCGTCGCAGTGATTAAACCCGCGCGACGGGTTATCGTTACAAACGATGTCAGCCATTTCTCCGTTCCTTTCGCCGATTCAGAGGATCGTTAAATCTGTCGTTTTCGCTGGAATTATTCCGCATGGTAAATTAAACGCAAAAGTCAGAGAGCTCGTTTACACACGGTACGGGTAAAGAGGGTTCGAAGAAGGCCGTAGTGGAGGAGGGGAGGTGGATATGGAGGTGGAGGTAGTCGTTGGTCCGATAAGGGGTCGATCTTTGTCGATCCCTTGCGGACCCGAACCGTCCGTCCTTTTTCGTGTCATCGGGCCTCTATCAGGATTGGGCGATCGCCCCCCTGCCAGAGGAAGGGAGGGGGTAGGGGGAATGGCCGGTTCGTTGTTGCGTCATCGATGACCTTGATCATCGGCTGTGCCCAGGCGATTGATAAATCGTTCGGAGGCACTTGATCGTCGAGTGGTCGGGCATCATCAGTGTCGCTGTACTGAAGCGCAGATCAGGACCCAATTAACCAAAATCTCGCGGGCTGATCGATTACCATCGGCGATCGTAACGGGTAAGCGACCGGGTCAGCCTTTCTTGTTGTGCTCGCGAGTTTATCGAGGATCAGGGAAATCGATCGGTCAGGCCGGAAGGAAGAAGCACGAAATTGGTGGTGGATCGATCGGGTTAGAATCGAGGATCTCTTATCTAGAACTTGCGCGAATATCGGTTTCTCGGTTGGTCCTTCGTGGCGGACGGCGAACAAAACACGTGTGTGTACATATGCGTGTACTATCCGACACCTTTCGTCTCGGCTGGTTCGGTTCACTTTGATTTTCCGTCGAACGAGTCCACCTTTCCACGTCCGTGCGCGACAAACCGATTGTTTGCAACCGGATTCCGCGGTTCTCCGTGGTTCGTTTCGCGTTTCCATCGGTATTAATTTACTCGTCTGGTGTATGCACGCGCGTTGGAAAGACACGGCGTTATGTAATCTGCGAATGGAAGGTTTTTTTTTTTAACGTAGACCTGATTATCGAAGACGTTCGTCAGCTGCTAGAGACCGAAGTAGGATCGTGGGAGCGTGGCCTAAATCCCTGGAAAAAACGCGAAGTGGTCAATCGGACCGAACCTGGATTGTACGTGGTGTCATCGACGCGGTGAATAAACGAGCGTGACTGCATTCGGTGCGAAGTTTCGAACGGTTTTCGGTTATCTAATCTGCGTGTACGGGTTACCGCGCCGATAAATTCACCGTGTAGGCAGGTTCGATCCGAAGAACGGTCGAAAAATGTACTCCCGAATCGTTGGAATCATTTCTGCATACGGTTCTCTTTCACTCGACATCTCGCGCTCAATGTTTCTTGGTTCTTGTTGTTGCAGAAGGTGCGGACTCGGTGTAAGAGTTTCGGTCGCCATTGTCAACGAAACGCCAGGATTACCTATGATCTCCACGCGTGTCCTCGAGAGGACCACGCTTCCGGCCGAGAGGCGTATCTGCAACCGTTCCTAAATTTCCCATCCCACTTTCCCCCGTATTCCCTTCACTCCCCTGATTTCCCCTGGTACGCTTCCGTTGAACAACCTAACCGAAAGCATCTCTCTGGGATCCGGGACATAGCAGAAGGTGGACGAGGTGGCGGAGGAGGAGGAGGAAGAAGGAGGAGGAGGAAGAAAGAATTATTGGCACGAGTGGACGATTCCGAGCAGGATGGACATGAGTAGCGAGTCTAGCGCGGCTAGGTGGTACGAACCCCCTAGATCCACGCTGGAACCGCCCTCGGGAGGTGCTGGAGTCGCTGGTGTCGTTGGCAATCCCACAGACTATAGGGGCTACTACACACACGCTGGGCCAACCGCGCATCATCCCGCCGCCGCGGCAGCCGCGCATTATGCACACAGTAAGTTGACCATTTCTTCCATCATTTTCGTCGAACAAGATAACTGTTTCCCTTACGAAACATCGACGATCATTTACGACGCGATTGCGTTTTTCCTCGACGACTTTTACGGTTCACGAACGAACGGGAACACACCGTGTGTAACGAACCTCGCAAAGAACCGACTAGCGGGAACACCAAAGTCTCCTTGCGCCCTTAGCGGTCGTAAAAAGAGCCCGACAACAGCGGCCATCGCAGGCGCACACGCGCCGACCGACTCCTTTTTTCGCGTGTCTCTCGTGACTGGACGGTTCAACGATCGACTAACGACGTCTCGGTCTACCTACGGTTAATTACCACGAGGATATTTAATTACGTCGCCGTTCGATTGACCCTACGCGGGGGCCTACCGAGGCATTCTTGGAAATTCGCGTTACGTCCAGGCGACGAATTTCGGAACGCCGATCGGATATAATTCGTCGACCTTGTTTCGGTGATCGTGTACAGAGTTCGGTTTCAGCTTTCGATCTACAACGAAGCAATTGTTTTGAAGTATGTACAGATTCTTCTCGATTATCGACCCGAACTCTGTTCAGGACAATAATCGTATAGGGAGAAATGTTTCATATCGGCAAAATAAAAGTGGAGGGGCTACAAAGTATGCGTTCGATAGGTTCCACCCGCCCCAGTGATGGGGATAAACCTGGACAATAATCGTGTAGACCAAGCCGGACAATAATCGAGATGGATCTGTTATGTAGGTGGTCGCGAGCAAGCGTGTGCGCAAGTGTCAGTCTTCCCTCTGTGTATCGGTTTTCATCGAGAGCCCGGTTGATTATCGCAATTTTCGTAGGCGGGCTCGTGTCGGAGGCTATCACGGCGATTGAAAACTAATACGGCGCCTTCTTAATCTCGAGTTCTCCCTGCGATCACGATCGAGCCTCGATTATCCACTTTGGAGCACGCGAACGAGAACCGCGTGCGCCAAAACGGCCTCTGTCCCTTCTCTCTTGGACCTCTCTCGACAGCTTTGGCAAATGACGTTTCGTTTCGAGCGGGATTATTTCTTCGTCGACGATGCGCGAATTGCAATTAGCCGGATCGAAGTGACGAAAGCTTGAGAGCAAACTAATAAACGAGAGGGACTACAGTACAGAGGTAATTGGAAACGAATGCGACTTTAGAACGGGTTCGTCGTGGTTGTAGGCTAATTTCGTTGGCTCTTGGTCGTTGGTCGCGTTTCACGTTGTTCATTGTCCGTTGGCCAAGCGTGAAAAAAGTAGCGAGCGCAAGAAAAGGAGAAGGGGGTGGGGTTGGATTCGGTGGGGAAAGGAGCCAAAAAGTGCACGAGGAGGCACGAAACTCGATACAGCTGGGTCGGATCTGGTCGAGAGGCTCTGGAACGCGATATCCCTGATTCTCGCCGACGCGCATGGATCATACTCGGCCCTCTGTTAACTCGTGCTGCGCCAAAAAACCAGCGCCCCTAATCGGAATCAAATCTCTATCTGTCGCTGGAACCGCGGTTGGACCGAATCACCGTGACTTCTTTACGACTCTTCTCTGTTCCTTCTTTCTTTCTTTCTGGTCCCGACGTTTGACCCTTCGAGACATACCGCAAACGGATTTTTTCCCGTCTACGCGAAACCTAACGAATTTCCAGGGACACACAGACATTTGGGGGGTGGTGAACGACGGTCGAAACGTTTCGCCCGTTCGCGACCGTCTCGAGTCTCGGGCTAGAAACTCGTTAGTCGGAGGAACGAACGGTTCCCGGAGGATGTTTCTGTCCCGCGAGTGATCGATCGACGAAACTGGTGCCATGCGGTTCGAGGTGATGGCGAGCGAGGTTAAAAAAAAATAAACAAGATAGGCGGACGCGCCACGGATCGGGATGCATAATACACACAGTGGTTGCGGCAGACAGGAAGGAAGCGCAGCCAACCGCGAAGCCCACGGGCTCTCGGAGAGGTGCATACGTAATTGCAGGCCACGCGGGAGGCGCTGCTTTTGTAGGTTACCCTCTCTTTTCCTCCCCCTTTTTCCCTCTGCGCCCCCTCCACCACCTCCGTCGTCGTCGCACGAGTTTATCCAGCATGATTTTATTCGTTTCTACGTGTTTTTTTTTCTATCCCCTATCCATAATCTTTTCCACTGTCTTTCCGAATATTCGTGAAATTTGGTCATCCCCTTTAGCACCCGGTAGCTCTTCCGTGTTTTCGCTTTCGACTATCTTCCAACTCGTTCTATCCCCATTTACTCGACGTGTTTCCTCCGTCTGCTCCGCACACACCCCTCTCTCCGTTAGCCTCGTGAGCTGGCCAGCACCGGTTTCTCGTCTTCAACCCCCGCGGCTTGTCCCACTCGCTCCGCCGCGGCCTCGTCGGTCCGTCTCGCTCCCGAGGCAGCTCTTGCGCCACGAACGGTGAAGAGGGTCCGGTGCCTCGAGCTCTCGGAGCGGCGCACAGGTCGTGCAAAACGCGCGACCGCCGCCATCTTGCGCAAATGCACACGCCAACCGAAGGCGGAGCCTCTCCCCGCGGGCTCTCTATCTCTCTCCCCTGCTCTCTTTCTCGGTCCGTCTGTCTTCCACCCCCTCTGGCCCCCGAGTGACTGGGTAGCGCGCGCGGCAGATGCGACTCGCGATGCAGCCTCACTGCGCGATCAATCTTCCTCCTCGGTGTTGCTCTCCTCACCCCCTCTGGCGAGAAGGGTACACAGAGTAGCCCCGGTAGCCCCCTCTCGGTGTCACGATCCGACGTTAGAGACCTCGCTCGCGGACCCCCTCTGGTTTTTTCCTTTTTCGGAACTGGGCTCGCGTTTCATCATTGCCAGAAGATACCCAACGATTTTGGAATTCTCTTTTTCGAGTATTCTCTCTCGTCTCGCCTTCCTACCTGATAGGAATTCTCGAACATGGTCGAGAATCTCTCGGGGGCAAGGTAGACGAACAATAAGAAAAATCGATCAAGCCCGGGTGAAGTACACGGCCAGTGAAATTGCATGTTATTACGGGAGAGAGAGAGAGAGAACAGTCTAGTGCTGGTCGACGAAATGAGATGTTATTTTCTCCTGGAATTTTGTGCACGCCGTGCACCTTATTACGGACAGCTCCAAGGCGCGGTCCCTACGCGGAGCTGTTCTCTGATTTTTTCATTTTTCTTCGTAATTCGACGATTTACGACGTGCGACGACCGCCGATGTTCTCACGTAAATTACTATCCATGATCTTTACGCGTCTTTAATGGTGAAAGATAAGCGAGCAGAGTCCGTTGGTAGGATGCCGAACGGGGTGAAAATTTCGCAAGAAACTCCGATTGCCCTGGAAGCGCAGACTGTTGAGACAGAAAATCGCTATCTAGTCTTATTATATTTTGATGGTTGGACACCCTGGAAGTTACCGTGAAAACGCACATCATCTATGGCGACCGGGGAACTTCCGTTTTGACTGCTTCGTTCCAAACAGAAGGTTAAAAATCGATTAAACTGAGCGCGTTAAGATTAGCTACAGATTCTGTGTATGAGACTGTACTGTACCAAATTATTAACCCAATTGTTTTGGACTTATAAGTACTTACTACTGTAGGAGATCTTTTGGGACAGGCGGTGTGTGGAGACGTTTCTCCCAGTCACTTGGATTTTCGGTAATTAGAGTCTTTGGCTACTTAAGGGGTTGCCGAGGAGCAACCCAGGCGTCTAGGTTAGAGGTCATCTACCGTCAGTCCCACTGACAAGTCTTGGTAGACGATTCCCGTGACGAAACGCCCTCTTTTTTGATCTCCCTACACTACGTAATAAAATAAATAACATCACAAACATTCGGTATTTAGAATGTTGTGAAGATTTTGTATGGTCGCGGTTTCGAGTTTGTGGATTCCAAATCGCCGGATGACTCCGAGCTGACGATGACTCAATCGTCGGAACGAAAGAACGATTCCCGTTGAATCGCTCTGAACGGTGTCGACGCGACGACCGAGCAATTAGACGAAGCTGTAGAAAACGCGGTTAGAAACGTCCTACTACATAGGAATACCAACGACTCCGCGCATAATTCACCGCGATTTCCTTTCCCGAACGCGATTTTCTCCGAGCGTGGCTCACCGTGAATGAAACGACCGCGTTATCCAGCGCGATCTCCGCTGAATGAAAAGCAAGCAAGCAGCAAGCTAGCTAGGGAATCGTTGCGCTCCTCCACTGGCGGCCATCGATGAAAATTCAACGACGCGTCCAGACCGTCCGGATCATTTATTCACTGGTCGATTTCGAACCGGAGAGGATAGAGAAGAGAAAAAAAAGGGAAGTGTGTAATGGATTAAATCCAGATACACAGTAGATACATATATTTCCTTTTTTCTGTTTCCATCCCGTTTTTCCTCGCTCGTGGTCCCTTGACGCTCTTTGAATCCTTTCGAGCCTTTGAACTCGTTCGCGACGCCTGTGCACAAAAGCGGAGCAAAGTCAGCGACGCTCCGGGGCGACTAATTATTTGGAGTAGCCGCTTTGATGTCGAATGCTGACCAAACCCCAGAGATACCGCGATACGTCACACGTGTCGCGCGAGAGTTTCCATTCACCGAGAATACATCAGAGAGGGGGGCGGCGGGGCGAGATAAAATTTCGACCGGTTGAATGAGAGGATTCACCGGGGAAACACCCTTTTCCCACCCATTCACTCGATTTCGCCTCTACGACGAGAATCGTCGCCGTGGAAATTCAGTTCGTCGCTTTTCTTTCCTATTCACTTTTCGACTCGCTACTTGCTCGCGTGCAGCGAAGCTCTTAGAATCGGATCGTTAAATTAGAATGAGGCCGCACAACGATCAACGTTTCGAGGGAGTTTCATCCAAACGGATCTCCACGTGCGTGGAACGTTAACGAACGAATCTGAGGAAGCTGAATCAATTTCCTGTCGCGCGCGCGCGCGCTCTGTATCGCGATCTCGATCTCGATCTCTCGCCAGACGTTCGGTCGACGGGTCAATTATCATATTAACGGTCGGAATGCCGTATTCCGACCGGTGTAACATATTGGATCGAATATTTTCTCCGCGCGTGGGCGTAGTCTGGTTCTCTCGGGGTCGTCGCGATCGAGTAAGCGATTAATGGCCACGATCTAGATCGCGCGTAGATCACTCAGGACGGTTATCGTCGGACGATCACGGTCTTCGGCACGGAATGAACGTCGGAGAGTGTCTTTCGAGTCTTCGTCGAATTCCCTGCGATTACACATGTCCCAATCTCTAGAATTAGTCCCTGCAGGCAACAAACCGCGATGACGGTTTGCGGGGGGATTCTAATCTGAGTGCGGAGAACGAGTTGGAAGTGTTCACGTTCGAGAAAAATAAACGTGGACACCGGTGGAAAAGCGGCGCCATATTAGAGACGACCCGTTTCGAAACGAGCGCCTTGGGAATCGACGCCTAAGGAGCTCTCCTCGTGCCTTAATGAGAGCCCAGTTGTACCGGGCGAATTCTTACTCTTTTTTTACCCCCACTCCTTTTTCCGTCGCGACGTTCGCCAACTTCCACCGACGAAATTTACGAGGGCACGCGTGCCCACGTTGAACGACCACGATCATACGCGGCCGCGATTTATGGATCACGATTCCTCCACGGGTTTTATAAATTCACCTCCCGAACCAGCAGTAGCTAGGTCGTGTTCGTCGAGGACGCGAGTTTCCGGGGAGGGAAAACGAGCACCATGAATTTTCGCGAGTTCGCCGTCGTCTCGTCCCCGTTCCAGCCGAAACAATTTCAGCAATATCGTCGAGATAACGACGCTGAGACCCTCGCCAGCTCGCGAGGAATATAAGACGAGGACCGGGGGTAAAAAGTTCCCGCGGACAGGGTAAAAACGAAGGAAAAAGAGCAGCCGGGAGGGAAAGGGATAGGCCACGGGATGATAAATATCCGTTAGCATGGAACTTTTTACCGCGTATAGAGTGCGAACTGGCTGTTTCGCTCGTTTCTTTTTTTTTTTTTTTTTTTTTTTTTTTTTTCACATCCTTGCCCGTTCTCTTTTTCTTCGGTTCGAGCTGCTTCCTCGTCTCGTCGGAGTACGAGATCTTTTCGTGGAAATTTCATGGGGGTCGAGAGAGGAGGAAGGGTTGAACGCTCCCGTTCACTTTTCATCGGTGCATTGCTGGATACTAGCATACTAGATCCAATTACAGGCGGGGCATCGTTGCATTCGATTAATTGCATGACGCTGCAGCTGCTCTTCTCTCGGCCAGGCTC
>NW_015373986.1:15576-139330 GCF_001272555.1 Dufourea novaeangliae | reverse complement strand
TGTAGGGTGAAATGCTTCTGACCTTCCTAAATTCGTTTTGTGCTCGAAGCCAAAAAAGTGGGGGGCCAATAAGGTATGTGCTTGACAGATTCTATGGCCTCCCTCCCCTCTCAGTGGCGGGGATAACGCCTGGGCAATAATCGTGTAGAACAAGCCAGACGATAATCGAAAGAAGTCTGTATTAGGGAACAACCAGTGTCCTCTTGCCTTCTCTCTGTTGGGTTCCCTGGAGACTGTTTAGAGCGGAACACCGAGCGTGACGGTGGCTCGAAGCTCGGATTAGTGCTCGTAATTCGATAAAGTTTTCGGAGACGGGGGTTGTGCATGGGGAACGAGGGTGGAGTTTGGCAAAACATTCTCTCGTTATCAGCGTATGCCGCCCACCGCCGCCAAGGTGGCGGAGCGACGCCGGCAAGAACCACTCGATACATCGATCCGTATGGTTCTCCGTCCGACTTGGCCGACTCGAATCGATTCGGGCTCGTTTCCTCGCGACGGAACGCCACGACTATATTCGCGCGGCCTCCCGCCGCCTTTGGTTCGTGGAAACATAGACAAATCCGACGGAATGCGTGCAATAAAAGGGGCGGTGGGGGACTGGAAGGAAGTCTCAAATCGTTAACGAAGAGGCAAGAATTAACCGAGTCCAGTCGCGTAGAAGGCACGATACAAAAGGTGAACGATTCCACGACGAACAGGGGAAGGAAAAAGCCCAGTAATGGCGCGTGTCAAGCGAGAGCAGGCCTCGCGCTTAATTAAGATGTCTCCCGCAATTAGGTGCCTTTACGATCGGCATAAAACCCGATCATTCCGTGCACGCACGAATCAGGTTCCTTCGTTCCAGCGGAATGATCTCTCCCCCTCTCTCTTTCTCCGTTTTCAGTCGGTCGATAATCATTGTCGTCGTTGTCGTCGCCACCGCGATCCATCGGCCGGGGAGAACGGGGGTGCGCGCGTGTGTACCGGTTTCAACTCTCTCGCGAATGTGCAGAGACATTTCCGGTGTTCGCGACAAACAAGTCTAACCACCACGATTTTCCTCTCGTTGTTCCAGCAAGGATGTCGAGCAGCGGCGTGACGAGCGGCCCGGTGAGTCAAGTCTGTCGACCGCACTTTCACAGTTCGGTGCTGCACCCTTGGCTCTCCGGCAGCGGGGCGGACACCTCGAAGACACCATGGGGATTCCCGACGACGACGGGCTCGACCGGCGGCTCGGTGAACGACGACAAACCCCAGAGTCCGTTGGGTTCGTCTTTGCCACCCAGCACCGGAAGCTTGTCGAGTCACGGAGGAGCCGGTGCAGGTCACCATCTGTTCTCCTTTCCACCGACGCCCCCAAAGGACGCAACCCCCGACAGTATCACCGCTAGCACAACGTCCAGCACGAACAACAACAACAACAACAGCGCGAACAACAACAACAACTCTAGCAATCCCCTGTCCGGTTTGGGCGGAGGCGCTAGCAGCGAGTACCAAGCGGCGGTGGCACACGCTGCGGTTATGGGCGCGTTCATGCACCATCAGGACGCTCTGGGCGGCTCTGGAGCAAGTTCATGCGACGTGAAACCCAGCGTGATGCTTGGACATCATCACGGCGCGCCGTCCCCGCCGCATCAGCAGCACAACGGGACGACGAACGCCGGGAATGGCGGGAACGGGACGAACGGGGGCGGTGGTAGCGGTCAGGTGAAGCAACGCGAAGGTAATAACCAATCGGGCAGCCAACAGGCGAGCACCACGCAGCAACAACAGCAGCAACAACAACAACAACAACAGCAACAGCAGCAACAAGAGGCTGCTGCGTATCAGGGAAACGGTGGTGGTGGTGGTGGTGGCGGTGGTGGTGGTGGCGGTGGCAGCGGTGGAGGTGCCAGTTCACCGTCCTGTAGGGACAACTATGCAGCCGCTGCTGCTGCCGCCGCCGCCGCAGCCGCGGCCGCGGCTGCCTCCAACACCCACCATTCCGGATCCCAGTACGATCCGGCAACCAGCGCGTATAACATGTACCAGCACCTGCAGTATCCTAGTAGCACCCACCACCATCACCATCACCATCATCACGGCGCCTCCTCGTCGTCTTCTTCGTCTTCGTCCCATAATCCGCACAACGGGACCGCCGCGGTCTCCGGTCTGTTCGGGCATCATGGCGGGCCCGGGGCCGCGGCTGGGAACGCGACCGGCGTGGCCGGCGGCGTTAACGTCGACTCGAAGTTGTTGGTCGGTCACGCGCACGCAAACACGCCGAGTTCGCCGTCCGCGCAGCAGCAGCAGCAGCAGCAAAAGCCCAGGAACAAGTCGAGGACGTCCGCCGGTAAGCGGCACCGCCTACCAACCTTCCCTCGATCTCCCAATTTTTTTTTCGTTTTTCACCATGTTTTCTTCTTTTAAGCGAGATTCACAGTACGGTGATTCCTCGATGAATGCGACGACAGCATCGGTAATATTCCCACCTCTGGGGGGGAGTTCCCCGTGGAACCAAACAAAACAGAATAAATTGAAATTTAATTAGAGGCTTGGCTTCGAGTTGAATACAAATTTATTAGGGGCTGGGTGGACTCGAGTACGTCGCACTTATCGAGACATTGCTGTAGCTGTCATGGGATACGGTCGAATTACGTCGAATCCATAGACATGGAAGTATAGACTGTTTAGAACAGTGCTGGCCAACTTGGCTCTGTGGAGCCAACAGCCATCTGTCGTTACCGTGGAGTAACAGAGACAAGAATCTGACCTTCTTTGTTCTATGAAGGCACACGACGTAAACGAAACATTGGAAGGGGTAGCAAGCGCGTGAGGGGCCCGTTCCGAGAGTCCAGTTGGACAGCACTGGTTTAGAATGATGTTTAAAAAGAGGTAGATAGCTTTCGGAGGACTTGGTATCTTTTTTTTAAGTTTATGTAGTGAGGTTCTGGGGGTCTGGATTTTGAGTGATTGACTAAACTATATTAGAAAGAGATAGCAAGTCTTCCGAAAGTAACTCGTCCCTTTTTAAAGTCAGCCCAGCCTGACGTGCAGTCTATATTTCTATGTCTATGGTCAAATCCGGCAGCGGTCTTTATCGCTCACACGTAATTCAGTGAGAGAAATATAGGCTGAATTCAGATTGATCCTGATTCGACCTTGCCTTTGACCGCTTAGTTGTGAATCTGGCGTTATTCTTTCTGTTTTTTTTTTTTGTTTTTCTTCTGTTCATCCTTATATTTTTACGGTTTCGGGTATTCAACGGTTTGGTTGTTTCTCGGTTGCTGTTCACCATTTGTGATCCGTCCACGACCGCCGAACGAATTCCTCGAGTATAATCGTTTGCTTCGTTCGTATCGAAGAATGAATGTTGGGTTTGTTTAGGTCTAGTCCTGGACGGATCACAGAGGGGTACGTGCAGTCGATTTCCGGTTTTCGTATGCGAGAACTTTTACACCGTTTGTTACGCCTATTCCATCCAGTTGGAACAGAAACGGTTCCGGTAATTGGTTGAGAAACGAGTCCAGGAATAGAGAACGTGGACGAACTTTGTGTTTTCTGAGGTTTTCTCACCGCTTCGAGTGTTGCGCGTTTTGTAACGAACAGACGGGTAATATTCGAAACGGGAACGACTGCACCACCCTCGTATATTCACCTTCTCCTTGGTTTCTTTCTTTCACGAGGTTTGCTTGAATGTGTCGGTCCCAGCGCACGCGATGCGCCGGAACCTATGCATATTTCACCTTTAGTTTCAGTTTTCTCGTTTTGCTTCGATTCTTTGGTTCTTCGTACACCGTTTTCTTTCGCAGACTCGAACCTCCCTTTATTCGTGTCAATTGGAAACTCTCGACAGTCGAATATCGAGGGTATCGATGGACGTTCCGAATATCGAGAGTCTCGAAGTCTCTGTTTCTTACCCAGTTTTCTTTTCGTCTCCATCCCCCGAGGAGCTTTTGGTGGCGGTCGTCTTTCGCTTACAGTTCGTTGAATCAAAACGTTAAAAAACACATATTACGTTTTTTCGTTTTACCTCGAGTCTCGAGAGTTTCAGTGTTTTACCGACGAGAGGGAGACAACACACACATATACACACCGATATCGTGTATTTTTGTATTTTTTGCCTCACCGATGTGTTTTTTGAGTGGCACCCGCGATACGTCGAGCGTGAACAGCACCACACCCGACTAATTTTTACGAGAGGGTCAAGGCAGGGACGATGAAACCGGCCTCGGTACTTTCCTGACCACGAATATCATACGAGAGAGTTTCTCAGTTTACGATGTTCGTGGCTTCGATAGTGTGGAAGACGCGTTCACCTCTCTGCGCACCTTTCTTTATACACAGAGTTGAGGCGTGTAAGTCGACACATGGAACTACCATAAAAACAAAGCATTGCGTAAGAAAGTATTTTAGACAAGAGTTGTCTGGTTTTTAGGGGGAAGGAGGAAGAAGGACATTATTTATTTTTAATCCGGTGAACGTTTTGAAGGTCAAACTCGTTTTTTTAAATGCGTAGCTATATTTTGTTTAACAGCTGATTAACACACGCAAAAAATAAACAATTTTTGTCTGAAACGTTATTTCAAATTAACTTTTTATCCATTTAAAAAAACGAAGTTGACCTTTTAATAACTTTCGAAACACCATCAGATTAAAAATAAATGTCATTCTCCCCCCCCCCTCCCTCGAAACCCTCGTCTAAAATACTTTCTGATGAAATACCTTGTTTTTATGATACTTCCATGTGTCAACTTAAACGCCACATCCTGTGTATATTTGTCTCTCTGTATAGATAAACCTACCCTTATAAATGCCCAGGTGTAAAACACGTTCACACACGCGCGATATAGCACACACACACACACGTACCTCTTTTTTTCTCGATGTGGTGTGTCTACATGCTGCCGTTTTTTGATTTTGTCACAGCAAATCTCCCTCTCGAGAAAGAGTCTGCGGACCAACGAATTGTTCCGCGCGACGTTTCTTTTTCGAAACATCGCCGTTACGGTGGAAACGAACCAACCACCGTCTGCTGTCGTTCTTATCGGAGAATCAGTGTCTCGTACACGGAACAACCGTATTGTTTCGGATGAATGTTCAGTAGACGGACGCAAGTCACTGGTGCAACGGGCATTTGGGATTCGCGAGCGGAAAATAGCGCGATCGAGGGGGCATCGATGCGAAGGCAAAAAGGTAAAAGGAGGATAGAAGAAGGAAGGGGAGAGGGGGGACGAATGAAACGGTTGAAAAATGCCGGATACGTTGATTGCGGTAATAATAGTCGGTCTGCGGCGAGGACGGCGTGGTAAAAATCCTAATTCCGGGAACAATGGCCCGACTTCGCGGCGTGGAAGTCCGCTAATTAAATCGACTTACGACACACTACGCGCGGCAGCCTCGACGACGGTGAAGCCAGACGATTCCGTGGATATCAGGCCTGTTTAAGGCTGCCTGCTGCCCGGCTCGTTCGAATGGAAAAGGACGGTTTTCCGCGAAAGGAAGACTCTGGAAAAACGTGTCAGTCACGAGCAGCCTAAGTAAATCCCCTCCCGGGTGGATATTAAATTAATTCGGGCGGTCCTCTTTTGATCGTCGGTACGCGGGTGAGGAAGAAGGGGTCTGTTTCGTTAATTAACACTAGGTTTACGGAACAGCAGCGACTCCTGGAAATGAGGGGTTCCTGGGATGATTCGAAACAATTTTTTCCTTAGCGAAAATGGTGTCCGAGGCTTGGTTAACGAGATATTAACGAGAAACCCCGACCAATCAGCGCGAGTCTGCCGGCCGAGCTCTGATTGGTCGGGGATTTTCGTTAATATCTCGTTAACAAAGCCTCGGACAACATTTTAGCTAAGGAAAAAGTTGTTTCAAATCGTTACAGGAACCCCTCATTTCCGGGAGGAGAGGCTATTTTGGGACACCCTGTATACCTACTTCTACGAGCACCTGTCAAATTGACTGGTAAACGAAATACGCATTTTATTTAAAAAATCGATTTATTCAATTTAACTTGTTCACACTGAGTTTTATATTAACGATATCTACCAATTTCTACTGCGCATACGCAGATTGAAATACTTGGGTATATATGTTTTTAGGTACATTTTATACAAAGAAGTTAGCAGTTTAGAATAGGTATATACAGGAGTCTGTGGTTTGGTGTCGATTCGGACACGTTCTTTCCAGAGAATTCATTTTTCACAGTCGTTTGCACCAGTGACTCGTAGTTGGAAATCATATTCTTTGGTTCGTGTGAAAATTGATTTCGATCGCGACGTTTCGGCCACGTCGATCGCGTTCGGAGAAAAAGGATCTCGTTTTTTCTCTCGGTCCCAACCGAGAACGATTCGGTGCAGTTTACACAGGAATCTTTTCCAGTAAGGGCCACCGCTCGGTCTGGGTTCGATCGAATCCCGAGGAGGATGTGCAGCTCGAAGGACGATTCGAGAGACGCGGATTCCACGACTCGTGAAATATTTCCATCGGTCCAAACATCCCACCGTTGTTTTCCTTCCTTGTCCCGTGGTCCAACGAGTTTTCAGATCGCAAGACGCATCTCGACGAACGAAAGAACGCGATAGAAATGTCTGAAAATCGTTGGCCCCGTCATCCTCGTGCGTTTTGGTGGAGGGTAGACTAACAAAGCCTTCTCTGATTCCTTCTGAAACGTTCCCCTTGCTATAATATTAACAAGATGGATCTTTATTCGATCCCACGTGTCATTCGAACGGCCACGGTCCTAAAAATGAGACTCTGCTTTTGCTCTGGTAATCGCTTGGTATGGTATGTCTGCAACTGCATGCGAGTTCCAACACCAAATCTGTAAAACTGTACTCTCGCTCCTCTATCGCGAGGACGTTCTGGCTCTTCGAAGACTCTCGTCGGACATTTTCGAAGAATTCTGTTGGCTTTGAAGGTAACAAAGCTTGCTCGCGAATACGAATGTTTTGTCAACCGACGGGAATTCGAAGAGGCAATGCACGCGTGCTTTCCGACCGCGTCCGTCGAACAGTCACAGGATCGAATTCTTTCGATAGAGCTGAAAACATGCCTCGAGAATATGAACGAACTTGCTCGCCTAGAATTCGATCGGCTGTTCCACGCTCGCCACCGAGAGCTCCACGACCAGATTAATACAGCTGTTGTTTCTTCGGTGGAATTCCAAACAGAGGGTCGCGAGTGCGTGAACTGTGGCGCAACCTCGACGCCACTTTGGAGACGGGATGGTACCGGCCACTATCTGTGCAACGCCTGTGGACTTTATTACAAGATGAACGGCCAGAATCGACCCCTCATCAAGCCGAAACGACGCCTGGTAAATACCTAAGCTGAACATTTTACTCTTGTTATTAAGCGTTCGTCGTTCGAGCGAATTCAGAGAAGGATCGAAGACGTGTGTCTTCGTTTGGGTAGTCGATCATTCGGGATTTTCTCGAGGAAAGTGATGACCCGGGGTAATATTTCTAGACGGATCAGGTTCTAGATATCTGTCGCGTGTTTCGATATTCCTCGATCGAGTTGCACGCGAAACTGGTCCGATCGTCTGTCCCCGAACGTAGGATTCGCGGAAAAAGCCCCGGTACACCTGGCTGACTCGTAAAACCGAGTCCTTGATCGTTTCCTTCTCGCGTACCGAGTCGCACATACTTAATTAATACACGAAGCGTTGTACACGTTTCTCGCGATACGCAGATGCAGTCATCAGAATGCAAGATAAAACAAGGCCAAGTTAATTTCCTGTGTGCACGACGATTAATATTGTACGGAACCCATTCTTAGTCTCCGATCCTCTGCACCGTCTCTTCAGAAGAGTGTCCAGTCGGAAATGTTTTATAAATGTTTAACGAATTGTCCGACGAACGGTGTGGAAAGCCTGGAAAGTACATCCTCGAAGGTGTAGAGAGGGATCATAGGGTATTCGGTATCGCGGCCTACCTCGAGGAATTATTCGAACGCGTTACAAATGGAAATTCGCTATCGAAGCTGGATTAGGGGGTATCGGAAGAATACGAGGGTGGGGGGTTGGGGACGATCGATAACCCCGGGAACGAACGGTAGCCGGGGGAGTTTCGTGCGACCGGCTCGTAGAGCTCGTGCGAATTCGATCTACTTTCGTCGAGCAGGCTGGCACCTACGCAAACGGAATAGCTCGGTCCGATACAATGCCGCGGGAATACGATATCCACCTCGTCCTCCCTTCCCTTCGTTTCGTTTCCTGAAACGTGTCCGACACCGACACGACTACGATTGTCTCTAACTCCCCCCTCACGTAAAATAATTTCGTACGTTCCCGCGAAAGTTTGAAAGGGAAAAAAAAAAACTGCTGGTGATTAGTGTCTGTTGGTGATCGTGGTAAATCATATTTTTGCTGCATTCCAAGAATGCAAAAGCGCGTGTATACCCGGTGACGTTTCACTATCCCTCTCCGTGCACTTTCTCTCTGCACGCGATAGAGCAAAACCGACGGATTCACGTGTATATTCTTTTTCTTTTTGCTCGAGTTATTCTCCTAATTACTCGGCTCGCGCGCAAACGAAATTTATTAATCGTCCCGTTTCTTGTTGCCGTCGCTCGCTCGAGACGGAGGGAAGTCCACCGGAGCAAACACCTGATTAAGTCGCCCGCATTCGACGTGAATCAGAAGGGCCGACGACGTTTTCTCGACGGAGTTTCAGAACCAGTCCAAACATTATGACAGAACGGCGAACGGTTCCGCCCACCCATCGGTCTTCCGAGACGACGCAAACGCGTGGATTGGTTCACGCAATGCACGGACCCACCGTGCTTTGCCTTCCATAAAATATGCAACGTGCGGTTCGTCGCGTGTTGTCACAGTTTCGTCGAAGTCGTAATTATCCTCCCGTCATTTCGTGAAATCAGCTACACTCGGTAACCGCGTTTCCTCGGGGCGTTAATAATTCAACGACGGAAAGATGGCGCACCGCGATGCAGAAACGTTCAACCCGCTCGATTAACCGGGGCGAGTTCGAGGTAACTCAGCGAGGGGTAAAAGCAGAGAGAGAGAGAGAGAGAGATGAGGAGAGTCAAGGGACGGGCGAACCCTCCCAAAAAAAGGAGGAGCACGGGGGCTCCCCATATGCTTTTCGCACAATATGTCGCATTTTTACGGGGCGAGCATGGGAGCGAATCCGGTCACAGATGCGACGAAAGGAGAGAAAGAGGCCCGCCCGATACGATCTGCGAAACAAAAGCCGTCGGCACCACACCACCAGGTATACACACAGCCCCCCCCCCCACCCTTTGAAAATAATAAAGTCGTGGCACATATATCGGGGGCCACGTGGAAACGCATTGTGCGGACGTGTCTCTTCTCCACGGAAATTCCTGCCGAGCGTTATTATGAACGGGTACACGGGGTCCGACGACCGTGCTCGAAAGCCCCGATGGGCCAGATAGCAAGGGTTGAAACCCCCTCCGACTTCCATCGCCGCTCGACCATGCCTCGGTCCGCCATCTTTGATCCGTCGCGAAGATAGGCCGCGGAACAGCTGGGAAGTTTTCGGTAAAATTTTTTTCTTCTCTCCTACGTTCCGTCGTTGAGTCTCTCTCGCTGTGTTTCTCTTCGTCGGGGCACTCTGTCCTAGAAGGGGGAGGGAAGTTAGCAGCGGTCGATGCACCTCAGAGTTTTATTTTTTTAACCATCAACGAAGGAAACGAATTTCTCCGTGAGTCGAATGATTTCTTTGAGATCTAGTTCTCTAGAACTTCTCCAAGATCTCTGAGAATCGGTACGCGAGGAAGAGGAAGCGACGGCCAGTGGATCGGTTGGTCGGAGGGACGAAGAGAGAAGGAGGTTAACCTTCTGCGTGGAATCGCTCGTTAACGGCTGTCCTACACGCTCTCCCTTTTCTTTTCTCGTCCTGGCGATCCTTATCGCGGCTACGCCATGCCACGCCGCGCAGCGCAACGTCGCCGTCGTCGTCGTCGTCGTCGTGCAACCGCGGCGCGATGCTCGTCGAGTTACGGTCCTCCGGGTGTTCCCGGACATTCCAGGCGGCAATAGAAGCGCCAGCGATAGTCGCGAGAGACCCGTTAACCCCTTCGAGAAAGTTTTTTCTCGACGAAGAAAGAGGTGTCTAGGAAAGGGTCACTTTTGGGCGAGAAGTTTTGGCCGCGATGCGTTTCTGTACGAAAGAACTGTTCCGATCGAGAAAAATACAGATTCCTCGCGATTATTGTCCCGAACGCGCCGAGACAATATTCTTGTAGGGAGCAATGCTTCCCTGGTAAATTTGTTTTCTATTTGAATGGTTCCACGCCCCCCCCCCCTCCCAGTAGTGGGGATGACGCCTGGACAATAATCGTGTAGGACAAGCCAGTCAATGACCCCGACGCCGTGGTTTTCTACATCGATCCAAGCGGGTGCTTTCGCGAAAACGTCTGCTTGATTTTCCTCTTGTTCGGAAGAGAGAGGTTTCCCTCCGGGGACGAGTCGTTGAGACTGAAAGCGAATCGAGAAGTTTTCCCTGGCGCGTTCGCGTTAATTCACCGTTCGTGCGACTCGCAACAACTTTCCACACCATCGGGATTAATTATGGAAACGATTCTCGCCTGCGAATCAAGCCTCGTGCTCGGAGCGCGTAACGCGCCCAATGTTTTATCGTTCTCTGTTTCGGAATCGAAAGATTATTTCTCAGAATCAATCGGTAAGATCAATACTTCCATCTGCCGGATACCGCGAGAGTAACGTGTACACCGACGAGCAAACTCGGCTTCCGCTAGGGGAAAAAGTCAGGTAGGCGAAGGGCCTTCTACCATTTAGTTTTGGCAATTACTGAAATTTATGCCAAATTAACATTCGGTTTAATATTTATTTCAATACCTGAGATAAATTTTGACAAATGGTAGGTAGCTCCTTTTCTTACGTCACTTTTTCCCCTGGTGGAAGACGAGTTTGCTCGTGGATGTATACTTAAAACTACTGTAATTAGTGTCATACGATGTTTTTCTTAAACTTTTTTATAAATTTTCCCATTAATGGAAATAATTAATGGTGCGTTCTTCGATCACCTGGAGACACACGGTCCAGCGGAAAAGTCGGTGAATTATCGTTCGAGGGGGCAGGGGGACCGCGCCGTCGCGTCGTGGAATAATTAAATCCCGACGTACGGCGCCGGTTAATTATAATTGCGGGGAACAAAAGGGTAGCGTAACGATCCCAACCAGGAGAGCAGCACGGTTGTGGTCTGTGGTCCATTAAAATTCACCGGAATAAATTTCGAGGCGGTCGCGCGCGAGCGGAAAGGAAAAGAGAGAACGAGAGAGGGAGAGGGGAAGAAAAAAGGAAGGCGCCTCGTTATTTCCCTAGCTCCGACGAGAGAGCCGCCTCCTGGATTTCGTGAGATCGCCACCGTTGGTGCTTTATGAACAGCACACGCAGGAGGCGGCGGTGGCCGTGGTCGGGGGCAGAAACGGCGACTGAATTATGTACCAGATGCAAATGTCGTCGTATTGTCCGGTGCCGTCGGCCGTGCTCCATCCATCTTTCAGCTTCCTTGAAAATTCTACTCATGAGAGACGAGATTTGCATCCGTTCACACTTCGAATACGTCGCTGCTCGCGTCCAGATCGCCACCGAATCTCTCCATCTCTCTTGTTTGCTTCTCCTCTTTTTCAATTTTTGTTGCTAATCGACGTATCGACACGGTCGTCGAAGCCTACGAAAATCCTCTTGCGTTACTTCTTACGGTCCCGAATCCCCTATTATCGTTGGTCCGAATCAGGAATTGGAATGATCGTTTTGCAATTTCAAAACTCTCCGGGCTCGGATATTATCGATCGTTTAAAGGTGTGATCATGATCCGACATTGTTGGGAGAGCTCTTGGTTAACTTGTCGATGAACTACTTCCTCATCGATTTCGATGATTTTTCAATGTGTTGTAGAAATCGACAATCTGAGAACAACTGTTTCCTTTCATGAAAACGTCGGACGGCCCTAGTTTCCGAGATATTCGCAAAGAACTCTCGGGGACCTACCTCCGATTATCTTGACCTTGACATATGTTGTTGAGGTCATCCTCCTAAGTGACCTTCGGAAGGTTTTAACCGCCGGTTGTTGTTTCTTAAAAAATTATTTCATAAACAGTTTTGTACGAATATTCATCCTGGCAATAAGTAGAAACGGAATGCAATAAATAAACGTGTGAACCAAGTCACCACCCTAGTGTTAACCACGCGCCCCAAACAGAAAAGTAGTGGTACCGACAGTTTTTATTTTCGTGAAGGAAAAAGTTATAATGAAAAATGGTTGAAATCGGTAAGGAAGTAGTTCTCCGACAAGTTCACCGAGCTCTTTTTTCCCCCCCGAATAATCTCGTCGCGCGTCTCGTTTCGCTGGGCGACAAGCGACCGCGATTTATTTCGCGGATTTATGCGCAACCAGGAGGATCGAGCGCACCTCTCGGCGGTGCGCAGCCGCCAGTCGGAAGCAATTTACAAGTTAATAGGCTAGGACGATTCGTTACGCGCCCTCCCTCTTTCTCCTCTATTCTTTTTCTCGTTACGCTCTCTCTTTGTCCGCTCCTCTCTCTCGAGGCTGAATTTATTTCGTTTGAACGGCACACGCCCATCCAATTGGCTCGTATCCCCTCTCGTTCCGACACGTAAAGGGGCCTTCACACCTGACTGCGAGAACGCGACAATTACTCGGGAAAATCGAGAAAAGCTAAAGGTGCGACCGGTAAGAAACAACGATTTCGTAACTTCCCGAATAAAGCGCGTGGGAGCCGAGTATTGGGATTTGAATCGGAATCGACGCGATAACGAGAGTTCTCGAGGATGGACACCGTTACTTGGAACGATACTTCGTTTTTTTTCCTCCGCTCCCGCTCGTGCAAGCTGGCTACTTAAGATTCGGCACGCCACGATCGGACGACCAGTTTCGACTGTCGGACAAGTCGATCGATCATTCACCGACACAAAGAAACAATCGACCCGCTCGATAAACTACCGTGCCGTACGACCGTCGGACTCTCGAAATTGATTTAGCTCGCGTTCGAGGTAATTCGGGTTTTGGTTCGATCGATTCTCTTTCGTTCCCGTGCTGGCGCAGGAGAAGGAGAGAAAGGAGTAGCCGAGCGTCGGAGGCGAGGCAGGCCGATGCTTTCGTCCCGAGAAATTCTCTCGTCGACGTGGCGCGAGCAAAATTTCGAGCGGTGAAATTTCTCGAAACCGCCTCGTCTGGACGAGAGAGAGAGAGAGAGAGAGAGAGAGAGAGAGAGAGAGAGAGAGAGACATCACGCCGCGATGAATTTTGCGCGTGAAACTCGCCCGCAACCGTAACCACGCGAGAAAGTACGAAAGAATTTTGTTCGCGTGTGCTGCTCGCGACTCGCTTCCGTGCCGTCGCGGTTCGAAACGATATACAGATTCGTCTCGATTATTGTCCAGGCATCATCCACACCACTGACAGGGCGTGGATCTTGTCGAACGCATACTTCGTTGGCCCTTCACTTTTGTTGCGAATTTACCAAGGTCCGAAGCATTTCTCCCTACAAGATTATTGTCTGGGACAATAATCGAGAGGAGTCTGTATGTATGTACTATTCTCGAGAAACCATCGCGAATGAATAATTAATCCGAACGATCAAAGAAAAATTGTCATTGTCGTCGGTGGCTAGGACGATGGCGGAGCCTTGTTTACCCGTTCGCGGCCACCCCCTGTTATTATTTCCCGCGAGGGGCGAGATACGGTCGCTTCTCGACGCCCCATGGCAGCAGTTAGGGTCGCTCGGGCCGACATTCAAGGGGGTTTGTGGATGTAATTCCGAGTCCTATCGGAGGTCCGGAGGCATCGTGATGTGCCTTCCTCCCTGTTCGTCAAAAGGCTCGGGGATCTCCGGAGAAGGATTCGTAGATTCCCCGGGGCAGCTGCGCTCCCCTATCATTGGTTGCGATCTCGAAGTATCCCACCCGAGTCCGGAAAACGACCCCTCCAGCGATCAAGAAGGACCAATCCTATCCCGTCTCTCCCCCTGCGGGGAGGGTAGTTGGTAGTTTCGGGGTGGACTGAACTCTGGTCGTCGGTTCTTTCGTCGACCGTGGATAAAATTCGACGAACGAGGTTTCATCAGTCTCCTTCGTGTATCTACGTCGAGAATACGATGAGTTTTTCTTGCGGTTATTAATTTTAATTTCGTTCGATCGCCGAGCAACGATGCAGTCCGAGTCTCCGTGAATTTCCGTCGAATTTCGAATCTTCTTATCGGTCGACGCGCGCACCGAGGGAGAATTCGCGAAGCCGGATGGGAAGATGGTATCGCGCATGGCGGATCCTCGAGGGAGAGATCTTAAAAGTCGATTCGAGTCGAAAGAGGAGCCTCCTCGCAATCTCCGCGAAACGGTTTCGATCCGCAGGACGGCGGGAAACGGTCGCGGAGAATCACGATCTCCCCGACAATTTCCTCGACCGTCGGATATCATCCAGAGGCGACGATGTCGAGAACGAGACTCACCCTCGCGAGGGAAAAAAATCCAGAAGTTAGGGCGGACGAAACGAACATCAGAAAAACGGTCTCGACGATCTAAAAAGAATCGTTTCTGGGAGTCCATAAATCTTTGCCCACGGCGAGAGGAAAGGCGCGGATGGAGGAAGGAGGGGAGGGAAAGGGGTGGCTCGGGTCGACCGGTTGGCCGACTCCTCGATCGCCCCGGGGCCCCCGCGGGCACGAAAAACGCGGTGGCAGCCGGCGGTGGCGCGGTCGAATAAATCAAAGTGGCGTGAAAATCAATTGCGAGACACTCGCCTCGCGTGTACCCTAGCCCTCTCCACCTTTCCTCCCCTCGGTGCTACTGCTGCTGCTGGGTTGGGATTCGTGCGTTACCAGTGAACCAACGTAGTAGTAGTGTAGTAGTCGCCTTCCGCCGCGTCCCCTCGCGACGATTCCGCTCCGTTCGTTTTGCGCGCCCGTTGTTCCTTCTTTGTTGCCGCCGCGAGCTTCCTACGAGACCGAACGATTGGAAAACATGGTCCGAGGAGAAAGACGGAGATACGCGAACGCAAGGAACGACGGGAAAAGGGGGACAGGAGGGAGAGACGACGGTGTTAACGCGCTGGTAGCGTACGTGTGGCATCCAAAAGGAGAAACGGAGGAAGAGGAGAGAGAGGCGAGAGGACGCAGTCGGGGGGCGAAAGAGGGACAGAGGGTCGCAAAGTCAATACGGATGGAAAACCGCGACGCGCAGACGCTCGACGTCGACCAATCGGAACGGTAGCCAGGGCATGGCGCATGGCGTCCCTATCCGGCGTAACAAGGGCGCTGGCGTCGATTCCGCGTTTCTCGACGTTCGTCTTCTAACCAACGATCTAGCTACACCGAACGCCAAATAAGACCATAACTGCGAAATCACAAATTTCGGTCTTGTTTGCGCGTATTCATCTCTAAGTTACCTTAGCTACCAACGTCTTGAACAATCGAGCATCCTTATGCTTCGTGTAGCATCATACATCGAGTGATTGTGAAGTAGAAACGTGCCAATTCTGTAGGATGTCGAGCGGGGAAAAGAATCGGACACGTCTTAAATATACGAAGACGTTTATTCTCTTGTGTTCGACGGATCAAGACTGACTGCCTCGTGTCCTCGCATTCATGCTTTATATCGATGCTCTCACAGCGCACACATACACACACGCACGCATACATGCTGCCGCCGAATTCGCCTGATGACTATCGGCTATTGCGTTTAGGGCGGTGTCGGTTTTTAATCGACGCTGAAACGCAAGATTCGTCGAAGCAGGCGGCTCGACAAAGTCACCCGCCGATTGGCTCTTCGGTGACACCTGATCCGATCATGATACGCGCGGTTCCTGTAACAGTCGGTCCGATGCGTATGTATTCATGTCCTTGAGAGAGACCTCTGGTGCTCGTTCCAGCTGCGCGAAACAGTTATGCTCTTATTTGGCGTTTAGTGTAGATTCCTCCTCGAACGATCTTCGATCTGTTTCTGGGACAGGCTGTATCCTCTAATTTCCTAGGAAACTCCTTTCTCGATCGGTAGGCTACATGTCAATCGGCCAAGTCACACGGCGAGTCTGACCACTCGATTCAAGGACCCAGCGGCGGGCCTCAGGTGCGTTCGCGAAAGTACACTCGACGAAATAATACCGTTCACCGGGGAAAAGTGCAGCGACCCCTTCCGTGATCGCCGCGCTATCGCTGCTAATATAATGGGTCCCCCGATGGGGAACCGGAGCGCCATTAACGAAGACAAAAAGCGAGAATGAAAGCGATTCAAGGCGAGTCCGAGGTGGCAATTAAGCGCAACCCAGCAAGGCAATCGGAGTTGTGTCTCCGTGCCAGGACTTACGCGTCTAGATTTGTTTGTCACTCTCGCGGATAAAAAGCGTAAGACTTTCGACAGCCAGATCGACATTCGAGGCACCTTGATTTGTCGTGATCGACCAATTCGTCCTTAGAATTTCGTAATTTCTTTTACCTCCCTTGCTGCCACCGTCTACAAATTTCCTGCTCCCGAATGATACGGAAAAAAGAACCGAAGTCTATCCTGTTCGCCGAATATGCTCGCTAGAGACTAGGAAAATGGATCGTATAGTCTGTGGGAAAGGGGTGGCGTAGTCACGAGCCAGCAGCAGCCCCAGGGGCGGCAGAGGGTGAGCGACAAGTAATGGCCACGGTGGCCGTTATTTATCGCCTCTGTCCCGGTGCACACGCGAACGTAGGCGCGCACCGGCGCAATTTCCAGCGATAAGCGAGCGCGTGCTCGTTCGTTCGCCCTACTCGCGCCAGGCCCGGGACAGTTTCTCTGCGATTAGTCGCGCGACCGAATAAACGGCGGCGCGACTCAGCCGCTCTAAACTCGAGCGCCAAAGTCCGATTAAACGGTGTCCGAGCTCGCTTCCGCGGTCCCTTTGTCTTCCAGGAGAGGAATCGTGTTGGAATCACGCCCTTCGGTTCTGGAAACTCACCCCTCGCCCTTGTTCCCTTGAATCCCCGTCGTGTTACGATTTGCCCAAGATCGATCGAGTCTCGAATTCGTTGGATCCTACTGAGTCCAACTGCGATTCCCTTTCGCGGTAAACATCTACGGTTATTTATCGAATGCATGGTCGCGACGGGCTATTCCGCGCGACAGTCACGGGCTTTACCGGCAAGATACACTTACCATTCTCATCGTTAAAACGTCCGTGGAACTCGCGGCGAAAATAAACGGCGCGCAGATTGTAGGCGAATACCAGTTTCCACCCGGGTAAAACACGTGTTGTATATCGATACATGCTTATCGAAGCGCGAGGCTCGTTATAAATTATGGCCGATAAAAGGCGTTTACGGTAAATCGCGGTCCGAGTATGGGCTCATTAAGACGGTCACTCCGTATGTCGGTAGGTTGCGTATCATTTCACCCGTCGACTGATATAAATTAACGCCGTCGTCGTTATACAATGCATATACAGACTCCTCGCGATTATTGTCCGGCTTGTTCTACACAATTATTGTCCAGGCGTTATCCCCACCACTGTGAAGAGAGGGGGAGGGGGTGGAACCTGTCAAGGTACAAAGTATGCGCTTAACAAGTTCGACGGCCTCCCCCTCCCACTGGGGTGGGGATAACGCCTGGACAATAATCTTGTAGAACAAGCCGGACAATAATCGAGAGGAGTCTGTACATTCGTTTTCCTCGTTGGCCAAGTTTCTCGACTCCACTTTCACGCGGATTTCTCAGGCTCTGTGTTGTGTTGCTTCCTCCGGACGGTCGTCGATCTGTCGTGTCGTTTTCTCGCGGATGGAAACTTTGCAATTCTGTTCCCTCTCCCCTGTCCTGTCCGTTATAATTGTCGACTGGAGGGGAACAAAAAAAAAAAAAAATGCTCGTACATCGTCCTTGATTCTAGCCGCGGGCAAAAACGCTCGCGCGCGATAATTACGTATTCCCGATCGTGGCATGAACCAACAACGATCTCTCGCGCGGGGGGAGGGAACGAGAGCCGCGAGGACGAAAGGAGACCCGGTCAACGTTTACCATAGGCTAGCTAGCTACAGCAACAATAGAGACAGCATAATGACGCTATAAATAAATAATAATGCCACGGTCTAACCGCGGTAGAAAGGCTCTTTGTTGCGGCTTGCCCACTTGTGGCCTCTCGGCGAGTTTATTTATTCCACCGAGGCCCGGCCACGCTCCACCGATTCTGAATCTTTGGAAAGATGGAGTCGTTGCTTTTCGCGAGAAAATCTGCTCTTCCCTACGCTCGATATTCCACAGCGAATTTCACACGAAGCAGAGCAGTTATCGTTCTCCGGTACACATTTCGGCCGGTGGGTTGTCGACCCTCATTCGGATCAGCGTTCAGGTTCAAGGTAAAAAGTTTGAAAATCGAGAAACCTTAGGATAGAGCAAAGGGGGACGTACCCAGACACCGTTCGGTGGACGCCCCACGGAATTTAATATAATTAACCGGGCGAACGTGACAAGCCAAGACGGATTGTCGCGAGCCGCGTCGGATGACAGCGGTTGAATAATTACCACGACTAATCTCGTGATCGTTGACCGAACAAATAACAGAGTCCCGAGTGTGCTTAATGCGTTCCGAAACCCGCGAGTAGAGGGGGTTGGCTGTAGGAAGGGGAAAAATGGTGGAGTTGATGAATGACCGACGGGTGGAAACGCGCAGATCGAGGCCCCGCGCGTGTTTTCCGGCTGGAAAAGCCGGCAAGAAAATACGGCGACGGCTTTTTTTTATCGGGCCATTAGAAATTTAAATCGATCACCGTGCTGCACACCGCGGTACATCGAATTACGTAAAGTGGATGCAGTCGACGGTTTCGCGAGCGCGTTTCCAGATACTTCATATGTAAATTCGATAAATCATCAACATCTAGGAAATGATCGTAGGCTTTCGGCGGAAGAACTAGACAGCAGATACTCGAGAGTCGAAGATCAACCAAGAGTAAAGAATCACACGTTGATGTGGATTCTACGAGAACCGCCCATCCCAAGGAAGATCGCCATTGGCAGGAATCTTAGAAACGCTGGTACACGATCCACCGAATGGTGGACCCTCGGCCGAGATCGTTACGCTATCACCGACTCTGCTCTATCGAAGCAAGCACGCGCGAAACAAGGCTGGCCACCTTGCCCTAATAAGCCCGAACAGGATATTCAATCCTGCTCCGTTGTCGGCACGGCGCGTTGTATATTGTCTCTGACGTGCGTACAGACCGATTGCACAACCCGCCGCCACGTTTATACACGACAAACTCGCGATATATTTACCTGTACACGGGTTTACGTGTACGAGCGCGCGCCTTTTAACCGCTTCCCCGCGCGGCTGGAGTTGAGTTACGTGTTCCACGGCTCTATTGGATCGGTTATTTGCTGCTACAATCGAATCTTCTAGACGAGACTGGGGGAAAAATGGTATGGAAGAAGCAGGAAAATTGACTCTGTCGAAGAATGAAAATTCTGTCTGAGCGACACGGAAGCGAAATTGTAGTATCTCGAGCGAAGAGGATTATAATTGGACGAACACGAGATCGGTCGGAACGTCGTTGCTCGTGTAGCCCTGGTTATCTGTGCGCGGGCGAATAGGTGTCGTTGCAAGAGCAGCACCACAGTAAAACGACTTAAATGCCAGACCCCAGACCAGCAGCGGGGCAACACACCTGGATAGTAGCTGCAGCGCAGCACTCGTCCGTTGCTCGGGCTCTACGTGTTTGGCGCACACGAATGCACGTGGCACGAACAAGGACGCGCGTGTACTCCGCTGTGACGTGAAAAGAGACAGAGAAGGACGGTGTGTACGCGTCGGCGGTGGCGAAGTTTTGTCCAGTGACGTAATTAATGCACTGGCTAGACCGACTTTCTCGCGTGGCCAGGCGAGTAAAATCGACGAAACGCGCGCACGCGTAACCCTGATAACGCTCGCGGCGAACTTTGGGAATCGCTATCCTAGATCTTATTGTATCTCTCTCTGTCTATCTCCTTTTTTCCGGATTTGCCCCAACCGTGTCGCGCCTCGCGAAATCGACTAGATTGCAAATGGGCAGTGGCTGGATCGTTTAAATATTCAAAGCTCGCGCCTTACCGACAAACACATGTAACAGTATCTTGTCGATTATTGTCCCGAACTCGGATGAACGTCGGGACAATAATCTTGCAGGGAGAAATGTTTCGGATACCTCGTAAATTCGTTTTCTCCCAGTAGTGGTGATGACACCTGGACAATAATCGCGTAGAACGAGCCGGACGATAATCGAGAGGAGTCTGTAGTTTCCAGTGGAAGTGTGTGTGTACTCGCGCGTGCAAACTCTCCGCGCGAACATAATAAATAAACTGCTCTCGACGTACCACGGGGCATTTAATATACGGCGATAACGACGGCTGAGAAACCGGCGGAACGATTAACGGCCGATCGAAAGTAATGTTCTCGGTCCGCACGGATTTGGATCGGGCAATTTGTCACGATCGACGGCCACACGGGAAATCATCGCGTAAATGGCTACGATTTTCAATTACGCTTTGGGTGATCCTGTCCGTCGCGTTAATCGACCGGAGCTTGTAATAGCGACTAACGACGTTGCAATTTTCCGATAACGGGCAGTCGATTTCCATTCGAAACGATTGCTCTGTCGGCGAAAACCACGCTATATGGCGTCGGGATTTGGCGGTTCTGTCGTACACGAAGATCCAGAGGAGTCTTCGACCGTTTCGATGGAATCTCCGGAGAGTTTAACCCTCATCCGTCTCTTGTGTCAATCTGACACATTTTTCTCCTAAGAAATGACGTTATTCTGTCATGTGTAAGTAAAATAAGCTGAAACTTGATGATTTTTACTTTAAAGAATTTGCCAATTTAACTATTTGTCACTTGATCGTATTAATTTTTGCCACTGGGTGAATTTAACACCAAGGGACAAATTAAGTTGGGAAAATGGGGGAAGGGTGAAGGTTAAACAGCGTGTGCTGGGTCGTCGACACCAGTTTGCCCCGCGCCCGTTCCCTTCTTATCGAGCACCCGTTACATGGAATACGCCCCGGACGAAAGTGTACACGGTCGAGTGTGGGTGTGTGTAAGAGGTCCAGCCTTGCCTCGGACGGAGGCTGGGTGTGGCCGTGACTAAAAGTTCACTAGAGCACACTTAACACACTTAACGCGCGGTTTCTCCGCCGATACGATAGGCGAAGGCTCTCCTGGCCGATATACAGGTACGCCACGCTGCTCCAGAAATCGCGGCCTCGAGATACCACGTCTTCTTCCTGTCCCTCGCGTTCATTCCCTGATCCATCAATTCGATTCGATCTTGAAATCGTTCTTGAGACCGTTTACAGATTAGCTGATGGTTTTTAGAACTCCCAATGGAAGCACCCGTCGATCTCCGAAATTTCCAAGCGTCCGTTCTAGGTGGTTCTTGCCCGAGGTTAGCTAATACAGTAGACTCGCGTTAAAGTAGCGCACGATATAGTAACAGTACTATCGGTTGCCATCTGTGACCAAAGTTCTGATGCAATTGGTGGATTAACCGAACTGCCACAAGATCCTGCTTGTCCATTGGCTCACGTTAAATTAGCGTTTCCAGGAGAAACCCTCCTGGAGCCCCCGCGCCGCTACTTTAACGCGAGTCTACTGTATCTCGTTCCAATCGAGTGCGCAGCATGTGCATATCGAGCTTCTCAATTTTTCTGACGATCCTGGCCATTGATAGCCCTTCCTTCCCCCTAGATGTTGCGAATTTTTCTTTGCAATTCGAATGGTAGTCCCCTTAAAAACTGCCTTCCATCTTGGAAGTTGTTCTGGGGGGCGTTACGGAACCAGCGAACGGTGCAAATTGATCGAACGCAATCTCCCGCGACATTAACGATATCGTTAGCGTAAGAAACGATATCCGATCCGAGGCGAACAGTTTCGCGGGCCAGTGGTGATGTGGAGGGACGAGGAGAGGGGGAGGATGGTAGCAGCAACGCGATGGGGGATTTATTCGATACGGACGCGGCTCGTTAATTACGAAATTACAGAAATCAGTTAAGTCAATGGAATCGCGTAACATGGTGTTTGAGGCCATGAACGACGATGATGATGATGCCATTAAAGTGGCATCGACGGGTCTCTCTCCGTAAGAGAGGGGCTCGCGCTCACCGTAGAGACCACACGCGCGCGCGCGCCCGCGCGCGTCTACGCGTGTCTCTACGCTCGAATCGACTGTATGGTAATCGTGCTCGGGCTGCCAGGCGTCCTATCATACCGTTTATTATCTAACTACGAATTACGGCCGGCGGAATCGCAATTATCCCGCGTCGCCTGGCGTCTGTAATTTCAACGAGTCACCATTTTACCGATGATCAGCGCGATTCCTCTTAATCGTTCCTTCAAGAATGCTGTGTTAGGTGATTGTTCCTTCGAAAATCTTCCAGATATTTGGACGAATGGTGGGTCGCACGCAGCCACCAAACACAATTTCTACGCATTCCCGCGCTGGTCCGTTTTATTTACCCCCCCCCTTTTTTTTTTTTGCAATTCAAAGAGCCAGGCGAAGCGAGGACAGTGATCCGTGGATTTCACTTTGTAATCGTGTTGCAGTCGTCGTCGTACGTCGTCGTTTCGCAATTCGGCCTATCTCGATATTCTAATTTCGCCGTACCGAAACGGTATCTATTCAAATTGTCCGCCGTAAGTTCGCCGGCCAGTGAATTTAAAGGGACCCCCGCGCGGTAGTGGGCGGCGAAAAAGGTTAAGGATATTCGTTCGGCGATCCCTCGCTCGTTCTCTGTGCTCGGTTCTCGTGGAAGAGAATTTTAAATCCGCGAGGCAATGGTCGGTTCTACTTTTCCGTGTCTACTTTTGGAACAAGAATTATGCTAGATTCGCGTACCCTAGGGAAGAGAGAGAAAGAGACGACAAAAAATAATCGACGACAGTTTGAATATTCGTTGGAATTTCGTTGCGCAAGCTCCACCTGCTGCTCCTCCGCGGGGGAAAAGATCAAGGTGGAAGGAAGGTGGAAGCCTGTGCTCTCGCGAGCGCGCCTCGTGGACTGGGGGAATACGTGGAAATCCGTGTCTCGAACGAAGTTCGCTATTGAAAGATCGAGTCGCCGGAGATTTATGTGGTGCCGGGACCGTTTACTTGTAACGCCTTGAATCGTAGATGACTATCCTTTACGGAAAGCAACGCTCTCGACTATCCGGCAGCGACTGCCGATCCGTGGAAGTTGTAACCAAGAGTGAGAGAGAAAGATTGTTCGTATAACTGGATGACGCGACGCGTTCGAATCTGGCCGTTATAATTACCAAAACGACGGGACGCGGTGCGACCGAGATCGAGAACGCGTGTGTTCGCATCGAACGAGTTTGTTCGACGACGAGGAAGGACAGCCCCTGGTGCTGCTGTCGCTGTCGACCTCCGAGCAGTTAGCCAGAGTCGTAAATCGAGTTTCGAGAGCTGAATCGCGCGAGACGCAGAAGAACGCGAAACACACGCGTGCTTTATGCATTGTACGAGGGCTGGCCCGCCATAATTCACCTCTCCTTTCGTCCCTTGGAAGCACAGACGTGGTACAGGAGTAGACATTTCATCGAATGTATTTTTTCGACCCACCGTTTAGTGTCACTACCCACCGTAGATTCACCGTTCCGATAACGTAGATGTCGCTACAGTCACAGGCTTTTTAAGGTGTTGGTACTACAGTTTACGTTGGCCACCAACCAATGTGTACTTCTATACCTTGTCTGTGCTTGGAAGGTTTGTTTCGGTCGCTGGGAAATCGGACAATAATCTTGTAAATTCGTTTTCTACTCGAAGCTCGAGCTTCGGCAACGAAGTACAGATTGCTCGCGATTATTGTCCCGAGCTCTGATCCGCGCTGGGACAATAATCTTGTAGGGAGAACCGTTTTCTGCCCAAAGTCTTGTCAACAAAGTATGCGCTGAAAAGTTCCACGACCTCTCCCCAAGTGACGGGGTATAATGCCTGGACAATAATCGAGTAGAAGGAGCCGGACGATAATCGAGAGGATTCTGTAGTTTGTTGCCGAGCGAAAGAAAATTCATTTGGAATTTATTATGCGACCTTAATGCCCGTTCCGTGTACACGCTTACGCGGATACGCGGGCTGCAAGTGGATGCATTTGAACGCATCCTGGTGTAACTGCGGCATTGTAGTAATCCGCTCGATTGTGCCGGCCGCTTCCTGCCGGCGTAATAATTAACGAACGGGCACCCGCCGCCGCGAGAAAGAGCTTTATGTTTGTTTAGGCAGCTGAACGAGTTTCGCGCGAGACGAGCACCCATTTCATCTCGGGAAAACTACGTAAATACATACATAGAACGAATCTATTGGTGTCACCCAGTTTGGTCGCGAAACAACTGAATCCTTCGACACTTCCGTGTCTCGGGTTTGTCACTTGTCAACAGCAGCGCGTTATTAATGTTATTATTAACCAATTCTCCTGACGCCTGGTGGTATATACCGGTCAGAGTTCCGAGTGGTAGTTCCTGTAAATACGACGCTTTATTTCGCGTCGATTTCGAATTCTGTTCTCTTTCTGGAGACAGTTTTCATTCCATCGATTTCATCGGAAAGTTTGTAAATTCCTAGAACCCTGTCGGAGCTATCCCGAAGATTTTGCAAGCGTTCCTCGTGTGTATTCGCCAGCTCTGCCGCGTGCTCCACGAGAGGAGAAGAAGTTTATCCGAGCGTGTAGCACCCGTGTAGCCAGCGTGGGGTTATATCGAGGTAGACGGGGACGCAAAAGGAGGAACAGAACCGCCTCGATACGAGCTTCTGAACCGATTGCAATTAGTAGGGTAGACGGTGGTTCGGTTCTGCTATGAGAATTCCATACGACGGCAACTAATTACCGGTTGCTTTATTTCGTTGCTTCGACGCGTACCGTTATCCCTCGATCGGTCCCGCAGCGTTTCTGCGCCGCTGTAATTTTCTTCGCTGGACTCTCTCGAAGACTTTCCGCGTCTAGACTTGTGGTCCTCGAGAGGCTCGCGACTGTATAATAATCGTCCTGGAACATAACATATTCCCAGGACTCGAACGGGAGAATCTCGTGGGTGGAATCGTTACATTCTAGTCGCAATTCGATTAATAATCGACGGAGGAGAGGAGGCGGATGCGCTGCATCGGCGAACATAAGCCGGAAACCGGCTCGATGGCTTCTGGGTATCTATTTAATTCGCAAAAATTCTGCCTCCCGTGGCTCGGGAACAGCGTAACCGTACCGTTTCTACGGCTGCATCAGTAACTTCTTAATTACACACACGCAGAGACTGGTTTATCCCGGTAATTGTCCCAGGAACGATACCTCCACTTTGTCCGGGTAAATTCTTTTTTTCTCTCCCCGTCGATTTCGTCGTCGTTGTTGTCGAAGGTTCTCACGGGGATACGTACCTATCGTTTAAACGGGACCGCGAGAGAAGTCGGGCCGTAGAAAAAGAAAATCTGAAACGGAGAGAAGGAAGAAAAAAAAAAAAGAAAGAGATGGAAAAAAAGAAAGATAGAAAGGAGGGAAAGAAGGATCCTCGCAGCGGAGGTGGTTCGGTGGCGTTGTCCCACGGGGCGACCCACCGTTCGACTTCTCCCCGCCTTATATAAACTGGCGACCCACTATATGCCTTGCTCCTCGTTTTGCTCGATTTCGATCGCGCCGGACCAGAAGAAGCTGCTGAACACGCTGGAACATTGCTCGCAATTTAAATAAATTCACCGTGTCCCCGTTGCTCCGCTTGCTTCGCTTCTACGGTCCAAACCTCTTTCTTCCTCTCTCTCTCTCTCTCTTTCTTTCTTTCTGTCCTCCCTCTTTGTCTTTGCTTCTTCCGTTTCGATCCTTCTGTCGCGTTATGCAACGGAACGACGCTCGACGGTGGCGACCCATTTTTTTTTGGAACGTCGACGACGTCCACGATGATCCAGAGGATATCAAAAGGGATCGTCGAATTAAGAGGCCCAGACGATCGTAACGGTTATTAGAAAGGCGGAGAGTCAGTCGATCGACGGAATGGCGTGGTCGCTACGTCACGGGTTGGCGCGTGTGCACGGTGAAAATCGTTTGCCACGTCGATCCGCGGCCAGCTCGGCGCGCACCGCGTTATTTCTACGTGGATGGAAGAGATGAGTGAAAGGTTGCTTACCCGGACCAAGGTCTGTTCAATGTCTCATCTCGGCTTCTCCGGAATAGCAACCAGCCGTAGAAATCGCCGGCGTGCCATTAAACCAGCCTAGTATGCAATAACAATAACCCCCCACCCCTGAACAGTGCCGATTTATTTCGAGGGAAAGGTAATCGAGGTATGAATAATTTCTGCACTCATTTTCCTTTGTTGTTCGCTCCTTCGGAACATTGCGACGCGACTGCCAAGGGCAATTTTGGGGCCTCGAAATAGTTAGGACTGGAGCAATCCCGTTGGTTCGGTGACATCGACGCGTTCATTTGTCTGGATCTACTTGCAAGCTGTCTCAAGGTGGCTCGCACAAATTTTTAATAATTATAAATTTGGGAAACTAGGAAATAAAGGACAAATTTTTTTCTTTTTTTTCCATATACTCATTTATTTAGTACGTAAACGGGCATTGCCCTTTTGTACAGTATTTATAAACATTGAAAATGACGAGTTACGTGCACAGAAGTACGAATGCTTGTAAATTTCTTTTCCATTTCAGTATTTTGCAGTAGTTTAAAATCATTTAAATTAAATTGGTAAAATTCATGAAAAGTATAAAGTAGACGGACCCACATCTAGATACGACACCAAACGCGTGAGCTACCTTAACCGGCGGTGCCGTTTATCGTATAGATTGGCCACGGTGTGCTCGTACATCCCTCGCTCCCTTCCGTTGCGCGGAAACGAGAGCCGACCCTTCGATCCGCGGGCTCGTGAATCGCGGGAAGACGAAAGACGATTGAATGCGTGGGGGGCGGTTCTTACGTCTCCACGATTTCTATAAGCATATAGGCGCATGGCGTGGACTTCGTCGTCCCGGAGGAATCGTCGTTGCAAACGAAAATCGGTTTAGGAGAGCTCGTTTTGCACGGACACTTCCATTGTTCGTATCTTTCTCTAGTTCGCTGCGTGGCGGACGAGAAGGAGAGGACGCGAGAAACGCGATGGGTAGAGGGAAAAAGGGGGAGATAGACGGAGAGAGAAAGACAAAGGGGGAAGAAACAAGGGGAATGGAGAAGGTGCACCGAGAGCGGATCGAGCGCGCGCTAGTGTTAGGAATGTGGTACCACTGCTTGTCACAGTCACAAGCGCGCACGTTGCACGGTACCACCGGTACCTACGTTATATTATGCGACTGTCGGTTGCATATACAGTGGACTCTAACTATATTGCCACTAAACATATTGCCACGCGAGCCACTTCCCCTTCACACAACGTACTTTCGAGCACGCAAATTCGTTCTCCCACCACGTTGCGTACGCCTGCGCACCAGCACGATCCAGCGTTTGCGCAGGCGCTAACGCTATGGCGATAGAACTTAGCATGGAGGGGGCTCTGAACTTATTGCCATTTTACTACCCTACTCACCCAACCATGGCAATATAGTTAGTGCTGCTGCAACAGGGGACAGACGACTCACGTTTCGCTACCGATCTGTATATGTGGATACGGGATGGGGTATAAGGGGTTGGCTGCATTTTGAAGGTACGCCATCTTCGAGAATAAAGCAACTTCGCCGCCTACATAGATTAACGGTAACTAACGCTATCCATTCACACGTGTACCTATTCACATATATTATAGTATACTATATACTATCAGTACTTGTCTCATCTAAATTTTGTATGCAACAAATAAGTACATACTTTGTATTGCTCTACAAATTATACGAGGAAGCATACATGCGAATGAAAAAGCGTTAGTTACCGTTAATCTATGTAGGCGGCGAAGGTGGTTCATTCCCAAAGATGGCGCACCTTCAACCCGTATCCATATATACAGATCTTGTTTTCGGGGCGAATACGCACGCGCGAACGAGGAAAGATCGGGAGGTTAGCGCGTTTGCATTCGATCCCGAGGATTTTCCAGACTGCGCTCGGTACGCAAAGGTATTTCGTCGTATTCCCAGGATAGTTTCCTCTCTGAAACCACGAACCATAAATTATCGCGTGTATCACCGTTGTTGCGATGCGATCGCGGCGGGTAGGATACGACCGGAGCGCAATTAAAATAAAATCAGGGCCCCCCGGCCCGGCCGGTGGTGCGCGCGCGCGCGATCTCTCGCGAGGCCACCAAGGGGAACCGCCGCCGCGTCGGAATCGTCGATGCGCCCCTCCCCATTGTTTTCAAAGAGAATCGTTGTAAATCGGCGGGATTACCAACCCAAGAGAGATCGAGACTTTTCCGGCCGGTTCGTACTCCCGTACGGCGAGTAAACGATCGTTTTACGAGCGTAGCCCCGATAACGATCTCCGTGTATCCTTGACTAAATCGTGACTAGAAGCTGGGAGGGGGAGGGGGGGGGGAGGGAGTGCGCCCGATACAAGCTCGATACAAACATTGTTCTCATCGGGATACAAATTGCTCGTATGCCGATGCAGCCTCTCGCTACTTGCCAGCTTGCCTGCTCCGTTGTCGTACCAAGAACGAGCTGAAAAGAAAGAGAGGAGAGATCAGAGTTTGAGAGAAACGGTCAGACGGGTAATCCAGAATTTCTGAGACTCGAGGGGGAGGAAGAGGAAGCGAATCGAAGCCTGCTACCGATGCCGGTATCGAGGCCTCGCAAGATGAGTCCGCGTCTTGCCATTAAGCGTTATTAATTAGCCCGATACAGTGATTAATGGCCGGATTCGCGTTCGCTGGCGGCGATCTCGAGCAGGGAGAGAAACGCGGCCGCGCACAGGGCGTTCTTTATAAAATTCGATTCGATAGAGAGACACGCAGGCTGGCCAAAGTCGAAAAAGTTTGACGAGATTTTCGAAAATTCGTAGAACCGTCCGCGTAAACGATCGAGGAAGCGCCTCGATACCACCGTAAATTCACTGGCTGCGAAGATCGATGACGCAATTAAGACGAAGTTACAAAGAATAAACGATCGGCACGGCTATCAATTTAAGCGACACGATTCGATAACCTGGGGATTATGCAAGCGCTTCCGAGAAATCGAACACACTCGGGGGCCCGCCTTCGAAGAGTGGAAGAGAAAACGGAGAGGACGAAGTCGATTGGGTTTCTTCGGAACTCCGGCTGGATACTGGAGCAACGGGAACGGTAATAATTACTCCCGCGCCGTCTGTCACGACCGATCGATAACTCGCCGGCGATTAACTTTGAAAAATCGTCCCGAGTCACGGACGATCCGGTTTTCTACGGATCACCAGGCCCCGTCGCGTCGTTCCTCTCTTGCTCGAGGTTGGACCGTTCGATTAGGTGCCCGCGGATGATCCTCTCGAAAATACTCGTCGTTCCCGTCCTCTCTCGGTTCATCGAGAGACTACTACTCGAAAAGTCCCTTCGGAATACTAACGAGACGGCTGTGCGCCAGAGGATCCACGAACGAACGGATGGACGAATCCGTTCGGTGGAGAACGACGACGGACCGGTCAACCGGGACCAACCGTGCACGCATTGTTGGGCGATTAGATCCTTGAAATGCTCGCCGCGAGTCCTGCTGTTGCCTCGCAGGACACTCCCTTCGAGAGAGAGAGAGAGAGAGAGAGAGAGAGAGATAGAGAGAGAGAGAGAGAGAGAGAGAGAGACGATGGCCTTGGCTCACAGGAGAATCGATTCGCGTGTACAGACTGCTCTCGATTATCGTCAGGCTTATTCTACTCGATTATTGTCCAGGCGTAATCCCCACCACTTGGGGGGTAGGGTGGAATTTGTTAAAAGCATACTTTGTTGCCGAGCCTCGGGGAAAAAAACGAATTTACGAGGGCCTGAAGCATTTCTCTCTATAAGATGGAGGACTCCAGTTTGGGACGATAATCGAGACGAGTCTGTATATCAGATAGATATATCGTCTAACAAGGAAAGGCACGGAAGTGTCCCCCTCCGATTTTGTTGAAACTTCGTATGTCTGTTAAGCAGTCAGAAATAACGGATACGTATTTTTTTTTTATCGCCTTAGACGCGACTTTAAGGGGTGAAAGCACCCCTCGAAATTTCGACCCGAAAGTACTGTCTCGAAAACCAGAGGAGGTACATGAAAACTTCTAATGGACGAGGTTTGCGGGTTTTTCATGTAGAATAATATGGTGCTAACAAATTGTCCAAAATATAATTTGTTTATAACAAAAAAAATTTCGGATTGAAACTTCGACGGGTGGTTTCATCCCTTAAAGTCGCATCTCAGCCGTTAAAAAAAAATACGTATCCCTTCTTTTTGACTGGTTAACAGAGCTACGAAGTTTCATGAAAATCAGAGGCGGACACTTCCGTGCCTTGTAAGATAGCCGAATCTCTCTCCTGGATCGTCCGATTCTCGTATCTCTGTTGTAATTGGAGGAAGGGTGGGGCCAGGGGACAATAGTTGATCCGCGAGGTACGTAGTTCGGAACCGGTTGGCTTCGGAAGGCCAGGACACGGAGCACACCGGACACTGACGGATATGACATTTCTGAAGTTCGCGGCGATCTCTCTCCTCTCGTTTGTTTTTCATCGTCGGTTCGTTCGTTCGTTCTTCCACCACTTCCTCCCCCTCGCGCCACGTCCATCTTCTTGTGTCCTCCTTTTATTTCGATTCGATTTTTCTGCCGGTCCCGTTCCCTTATTATCTCGTTTTGCTCGTCTCCGGTCCGCCACGTCAGTTTTGTCTCTCTTTCGCCGAGCCCCTGCCTCGATCGTTTCGCATGGATTTTATTTTGCCAGCGACCGGTCTCGACGCGCGTAAACTCGCTCCGCTTGCTTCGCGTCCGGACTCCCAGCCCTCGAGTTCCTTTTCCAACCCGGCAATGGATTCGTGCTTTTATTTCCCGTCGATCCTCGACCGTCCATTTTTCGTTCGACACAGCACGTCCATGAGAGGTCAACCGGTGTCGAAATCGAAAATTGACAGACCGATCTCACACCCCTGTTCCGTTCGTTAACGACCGTCCGACCAGGAACCACCGCGGAAATTCGCTTCACTCCATCGTTTAATAACCATTAGACAAGAGAACTCAGGGTTGCCGACGATTTTCAAGCTACCACTCTCCACACCCTCCCCTCGAATCCCCCTTGAATACCCTCTGGCCGCGAAGGTGAAAGGCTGGACGGACGGCGAGGGTGTCAAAGATCTAGAGCAGATAGGAGCCTCTATATTGATGAGGTGGCTCTCCGCGTATCGATTCCACGCGGCGGGGTTTACGTCGGGGGCACCCAGGAGCACCCTGCAGAAGACCCCTTTCGCTACGCGCCGAGGGTTGATAAGATCCGGCGGATAAGGCACGATTACGTACCACCGCGACGCGCCCCACCTACCTCACACTTCTTCTAGCGTGCTTTCTCTTTGCTCGAGCGGTAGAGCAAACGCCCCGATCTTCGTTGTCGGTCCGCAGTTTCCTTGAATTATCGAAGAAAACGGGAGCGTCGAGTCGAAAATTTTCTAGTCGACTACAAAGAGACACTGCCGAGTACTCTCGAACGAGAAACAGGAAGACGGTTCGCGTCGCAGACACAAAAAGCAAGAAATATAAAAAAAAAAAAAGAGAGGAAGAAAGAGAGAAAACACAGTTACGAGAGGACACTTTATATTCGTGGACACGCGCTCGAGGCGCATTGTGACGCGACGCACGGGCCCCGGATGGCACAAAAGGGGGTGCAATTTCGTTTTCGCTCAGACGAGTTTCAATCGGTTTTCCATTAGTGTCCGACTAGAGGAGGAGGAGAGGTTCCCTTGTATATACTTTCATCGACAATGATCCCAGGTACGTTCCACTTCTCCTCCAAACACGGCCTTGCTTCCGACAAGGGTGAAGTGATCCTCGAATGGAAACAGAGAGGAAACGGAGGTAGCAAACTTCGAGAATCTAAATATCGAAGTTACGTGACGAAACAGAGAGACGGAGAGAGAGACAGAGGGAGGGAGGGATCTCACGGTTGTGTTCCACTCGTGAAGTAGCGTTCCGCTATTCGAGAACCCGGTGAGAACAGGTGTACCCTGGAGGATCGTTCTCGATCCGTTCACAGGGGTCGGGACAGACGACGTGGTACAGGTAAGAGGATGGGGGGGCTCGCGTTTCCATCAGAATCCCAGCCGAACCGACCGAGAACGGGGGATTAAGGGCGACCGATTTCACGCGATACCTTCTCGGTTCGTGGCTTCTCGATTCTCGATGAAGCTTGGCGACTGTAAGAAAGGAATTCTTCGGAAAGAAGCTCTCGAAAGAAACGTGATTTGTCCCTTCGTCGAAAATATCAGGAACCCCGTTTTTCATCGGTCACACGTCTTCGATCCTACCAAAGCGTGTCTATAACTACCACGCTTATTCCATCTCTTCGAACGACTGGAGAGTCACGGCGTCGTTTACGGGTGTGATATCTGTTCGTTTTCTTTTCCAAAACTGTCGCTGCAGAGTGCGGCGAGACGGGCGGGCACCAGCTGCGCCAACTGCAAGACCGCGACCACCACGCTCTGGCGGAGGAATCAGGCCGGCGAGCCAGTCTGCAACGCGTGCGGCCTCTACTACAAACTTCACAACGTAAGTAATCGATCGTGTTCGACGTGGCCCCAAATACAGACTCCTTTCGATTATTGTCCCTATAGGGAGAAATGCTTCGGACCCTTGTAAATTCGTTTTTTTGCTCGAAGCCCGAGCCTCGGCAACAAAGTGTGCGACAATAATCGTGTAGGTCAAGCCAGACAATAATCGAGAGGAATCTGTACACACACGTTTCGTTAACCTCGACCTTCAGATCCAGCGTGTTTTTCGGTATTGGTCTCCTCGAACATCCGCTCGAATTCTCGAGGGACCACGCGATCGAGACGCGGGAAACGTGTTCTCGATGAAGAAAATCGTCCCTGGACCGCCGGGGGATGAAAACGGATCCGTGCCACTCGATACAATGTTTTCGTAAAAGGGAGACACCGACAAAGAGCCTCGGTATTAAACGGCGGATACGAGATCGTCGCGATAAAACGCTTTCTTCCGATAAATACAGGAGGCAAAAGGTCGTTCTTTGGCCACCGTCGAAGCCACCGATCGTCGTTTTGCTGGCCCTAGAGAGAGAGAGAGAGAGAGAGAGAGAGAGAGGGAGACGATGGAGAGATCGGAAACCGGCCTCGGTTTTGTAACGCGATATCGGATTGCCATTGTTGCCGCGGCAGCCTCTCGAGAGATCCATTGTCGAGCCTCTCTCGATCGTGGAACCTAATTCCTCGATCCCCTCTCTGCAATACCCGCGTTCCTTCCGATTCTCCGCTACAACTAGCTTGCTACCTTTACTTCCGACTCGATCTCGAACGAATAAGACGGATAACCGAAGCGATAATCAATCGACCAGTTTTAATTCGATCTGGTAGAATCGAACCCCGTCACAGACACTCGAAGGACCTCCTAAGTGTTAGTCCACCCCCCGCGGTTCAATATTGCGCCAACAATTAGGGGATAGTTTGCGCGTAACCGGACGCTTGGAAGAGTGTCGCCAGACTTCCCCTCGGACACAACGGGGGTGGAGAGCGTGCTCAACGGCGTGTGACACAGGAAGCGGCGGAAGCAAGCACCGCACGAGAGCACACACCCCCGTTGCCCCCCACCTCCCGAGACAAAGGGCCAAAGGAAATCCTCTCCCTCCCCAGAGTCGGCGATTCCTCTTTTTCCCGCGGGCAACACTATTTCACGTCGACGCGACGGCGCGTCCCGGCCACCAGCCGAGAATCGCGACGCTAGTTTCCGCGGGACGGAAACCCGCCTCTCGCCAGACCGCCGCTCGTGGGCGTCGACCCTAATAGAGAAGAACCGAGCGCGACGTAGGCCGCCAGCTCGCGTTCAATTTCGTTGGAGGAATTCTCGTTGTCGGGATTCGTCGCGATTCCTTTCGATCGAATTCCGCAGTTCGGCGCGCAGAACGCGAGAGCTAGTTACTACCGACCAGTCTCGATTATTGTCCCGAACTCGGGTTCGCGCTGGGACAATAATGTTATAGGAAGAAATGCTTCGGATCTTCGTAAATTCGTCTTTTACCCGAAGCATCAAAAAAAAAAAAAAACGAAGGGGAAACAAAGTACAGACTCTTCTTGATTATCGTCCCGAACTCGATATTCGCGATTTCGGGACAATAATCGCGTAGGGAGAAATGCTTCAGACACTGAGCCCTGGAAACAAAGTATGCGATTAACAGGTTCCACGGTCCACTTCCCTTGTGGTGGGAGTAAACCCTGGACAATAATCGTGTAGAACAAGCAAGACGATAATCGAGAGGCGTCTGTAACTCGATGCCTGTCTACATTCTCGGCGAAATTGGCCTCAACGACCGTGACTAAAAATACATTTGTGGACGAGCTGGAAATTAGCCGCGTTTCTCGAAGCGTGCTTCGTCCCCCCTCCCCCTCCCCTCCGAGACGCGGGCGACGCGTCTGGCCTCGCTATCTTGATTACGAGCGCGCGATCTCTCTTATGATCTCGATAAGGAGAGTGAAAAGGGACGCGGGAGTGGAGGACGGGCGAACGGAGGGGGACGATTCATTTGCTGCTCGCGCTAATTGGCTCGCGATTTCTCCGTCGAACGTTCGTTACGCTCGCTCCCGTCACAAAAGTCTTTCTGTTTCTCTCCCTCCCTCTCGACGTCGACGTCTCGAAAAGACAACGGGGCCCACTGTCCTATCCCTCCTACGTATCCTCGCGCGGCTTTTTCTCCCCACGTCGAGCTTATCGCGAGCTTTATCCGATCGCTAAACTCTCCGGTAGAAGATCGTGCTAGTGGAATCTCCAGTGCGTACCGATTCGCGTTTTATCGAGCGACGCGAGAACCAACCCGTGTGGCGGGATCTACTCGCGGGGAACACCGTGGTTGGTTAATGCGTAGCATGAAGACCAGATCCAGACACGTTTCCCGGTAATCATTAATTAAGCGTAGGGCCACCGTCGAACCGCCTGGCGACAAGGGGCGCCCCGTACACACACTTTCTCTGTCTTTTTCGAGGGGAATAAATTCGGCTGCCGTCTCGACCAGACTCTCTTCTCTTTCTTCTTGAAGAAACAAGAGAATCGGTTCTCTCGCGTGGAACCGATGTATCCAACGCTAGCTACCGTCAGCCCCGTTCGTGGGCTCGAGGAATCCGAGGAGATCGCTCGACCGAGAAGAGTTTGCACGCGCGTGCGAGCGGAGACGAGGGCGAAACGAACGAACGCGTTGGTAAACGGGCCCTCGGTTACCTATACAGGGTGATTCATAAATTCTCTTCTTCCTTCTCCTTAAATCATGCCTATCTTTATGGTTTCTGTCACATTTTCTTACTAATACCTTACACGTGCGACTTTATACCGTATACTCTATACTTTAAAGTACTTTTTAAGGCAGTATTTCGTACTATACTGTATATTCTGTATTTCTCTCATGTAACAAAAGGAACTTCCCGCAAAATAATTGTACATCGTTACTTCGTTTTTTTTTGCTTGAAGCCGAAAAAAGCAGAGGGGCAAGAATGTACAGACTATTCTTGATTATGGTCCCGAACTCGGGTCCGCGCCGGGACAATAATGTTATAGGAAGAAATGCTTCAGACCATTAGTCCCGGAAACACAGTATGTGCTTAACAGGTTCCACCGTCCCCTCTCCCCGTGGTTGGAATAACGCCTGGACAATAATCGTGTAGAATCAACCCGGACAATAATCAAGAGGAGCCTGTACATCGGTTTATACTTATCCCCTGAAGTATCGATATGCATTTATGAATCGCCCAGTATACCACACGGATACACGGGTTCGTCGAGTCGGAATAGGCGACCGTCTCCCCGTTGACGTTAAGCCGACACGCGTTGCCACGGTCCCTGGGATCGCGTCCGTCCGAATGTCTTTTCTCGGGCCCCGTGGTCACGGGCAAAGAGAGAGACAGTGAGAGCGCCCTCGGAATACTTAGTCGATGCGCTGCTCGAACAATCGGACGACGCCGACTCGCTTTCGGATTAGTCGAGGACGAGGGTTCCCGAAGCAACCGTCCTCCGTTCCTCTCGCTTCGGGGCGAGTACCGCGGGGACTGTTCGCTTAGTGTGGTGACCCGTCGCGAGCCGAATTAAAAATCCCGAATACGACCGCGGGGCCCAACGAACGAAACAGGCCCTGCGACGGGAGAGGGGAGAAACACGAACCAGAGTCGATCAGGACCGAGTACGGGCAGGGAGCGGGAGGGGAGGGGCGAAGATCGATCGTTTCGAGAGCAGAATCTCCGACAGTTTCTCTCTAAGCTGCCACCGGTCGCGTCCGGCGTACACGCCTCTCCGGTCCGAGAGAACCTCGGTCTCGAGATTCGAGGTTCGAGATTAGACGCCAGGGGGACGAGGAAAGAGAAAGGAGGAGGAGGAACGACGGATCCGGCGTCGTTAAGATACGGCGGACCGATAACGCTCGTGGTAGAAGTCGCGCACGCGTGGTCTATCTAGTCGAAAATACACGGATTAATCGTGCTCTCGACGCGGATCGAATCTACCCCCACCTCTGTCCTCTCGCCGGAAAACGGGAGGATCTCTGTCTCGCGCGGATTCACGAATCGAGAGTCGAGGGAGCGTAATTGGAGACTCGCAAGCGACGAGGAAGGATCTTTTTTTATCTGGATAGGTTCGAAGGAAGCCGAAACGTCGACCTTGTTGCGTTTATACACGGTTCCACGAGTCGGTCGAACGATGATCGCGTCGACGTTTCGGATGGTGGTTCGACTTCTTTTCGAACGGAATCGATGGTAACGACCAACGGGGGGTCTGGGGATAAAAGGACCCGTCGAACGCGACTTACTTTGTTCGCGATGTTCAAAGTCGAATTCTGGGGCCCGAAATTCAGGGGTCCGACGGATAGGAGTATGTTTCTTTAGGCGATTTGAAATTCGACAAAGAAGATGATTAGTCGGTTTTCTTGGAGTTGAAGTGAAGTACCATGCTGCTGGTAGTAATATTTAAGTTTTACAGTAAAAGTACAGAATTCCTTTTGGTTTCTGGGAATCTATCGGTAACAATGTAATTCGGGAGACTGCAGACGTCAAGAAAATCATAAGGCAACGGGTTAAATTGGAAACGAGAGAGACGGAGAGGAGGACGAGAGGTGGAGAGAAACTCGGAAGATTTCCACCGGGAAACAGAGGCGGCCTGTCTCTATCGCGTGTTGCGTTGCGACGGATCCGCTTCGCGGGCCGCGCGTTTACACACCCCGGCCCCGGAGATCGACCGATTACGCGCGGAATAATTTTAGGACCGGTTCGTTTTCAAGCCGGAGAGCAAGAATCCATGGTTTTCCTCGTTCAATGGCCTCGATGACGTGTTTTTATTATTTATTTATCCATTTACAGGTTAATTCCTATTAGAACACAAGGGAAAAAAATGTGCACGTGTTTATATAACATATAAATCGGAATATTAAAACTAAACGAAACATATAACTGGAGAATGCAAAAGAGAAAAGTCAATTGGTAATTACAAGACACTATGATCTTGATGTTTTTAAAACTTGATAGACCAAAAAAAAAGCCAATTCTGAAACCGTCACACTGGCATAGCACCTTAAGTTACGAAATCTTCGATCGTTAGTGCACCAAGACTCGAGGTTACGCATGTCATTCCGAACGAGTCTATGGCTGTCAGGGTTATTGGGGACCATTCGTCTCACGGGCCGGAACGAGAAACGGGGCTTGGACGGGGAGAATCCTCGAAGGTTCTCACACTTCCTCCCCGCTCGGCACGCGGATCACGCCCGCGTTGGTTTTACTCGCGGATAAATCACGGATCGATCTGCCGATGCGTCACACACGGCCCTCGTCGGTCGATTCGCCGAAGAGGGGCGGCGGCATCGCGCGGCTCTCGCGAGGAAGTTGTAAAATCGCGTTACGGAGAAGAAACGCAAATAAGTCCCCTCCCCGCGCCTCCCTTTCCGCCGCCACCAATTGACACGCAACGCCTTGCATATTGATTTCCCCCCCCCCCTCCCGCATTCCGAATCACACCGAATCGAACTAGATGCTTGTCGTCCCGGAACCGAACGAGTTTTCCCTGAAATCGATCGATCAAAGTATGCTACTATAGGAGGGCAGTTCTTCGAAACGATTTCGATTCAACGATCGACCGGGAAAATTCGAAGGAACGCGGGCGGCGGTTTCTCCTTCGATCTTTCATTCATTGACCCCACCAGATTCGCGGTGCGATCCGACGATTTCGTATGCGATCGGTGTACGGTTGCATCGTGTGCGACCGCATCAATCCGCATTCGAATCTCCGGTCCGACGGGCTCGTCCGCCTCTTCTCCCCTCTACTTCGAGATCCTTCTTCTCTGTTCTTCGCCGATCGAAGAAAGCTTTTCCCTCTTGTTCTGACTTTCCGCCCTGGCGAGGCCCGCTCTTCTCCCCTTTGTTTGCACCTCGCGCAGTTTCGGACAGCAGCAGCAGCAAACGGTCGCTCGGTTCCTATTAAATCCGCTCGTATTGTATTCAAATCGTTCGGAGCTCTCTCGCCTTCCTCCGTCGGTCTCTGGGCATTGCGCTCTAGCCTCTTCCATCCCCCTCCGTCTTTCCGCTCGTTAAGGTTCATCCGTCGACGCTTTCGAGCCGAGGACCTCTCTCGTATCCCCGACCGTTTAATAACCCCACCGTTTATTCACGAGTCACCGCCGCCTGCGCGTCGTCCGCGATTCAACACGCATCTCCGCGATCCAACCTGAATTTTCAATCGCTGCACCACTCGATCGATTCTGCGTACCCTGTTCTCGATACGCGTCAAAGTACAGACTCCTCTCGATTATTGTCCGGCTTGTTCTACACGATTATTGTCGAGGCATTATCCCCACTACCAGCGGAAAGGGGTCTACACGATTATTGTCCCTTCGACCAGAGTTCGGGACAATAATCGAGAGGAGTCTGTAGTACCAGCCTAATAATAAACCGGACGACCCAATCAACACGAAAGTTGTGACGATAATCGAGGAAGGTCTGTAAGAAGAAACGTTTTCTCGGAACGATACATTGTTACACCGAGGCGACGAAACGAGACGCTTTCGAGCACGGGATCGATCACGCGCGCGGCGGTTGTTTGCGGTACGAAACAGCGCACGGATATATGCGCGCATCGCCGGCGTCGTGCGATGCTTAAGTACGAAATAACTAGGTATGCAAGTGTGGTGTGCTGCACCGGAGGCAGAGGAGCAACGGGGGGGTGGGGTTGGCGGGGCAGAGGGAGGAAGGGAAATGCGCGCGTAGAGAAGGAGGTGGGAGGAGGTGGAGGCGCGCTTTGTAGTTGCCGCGACGTGACGCAACTGCCAACTTAAGGAAAAGGTTCCTGGTATTGCGGGGATACGCGAACGAGCCGCTGGAGGTGGTGGACGGCCGGTCGGTCGGTCCGAGGCATCATCCTCCCTCGTCCTCTTCCCCGTGCCGCTGTGTTCCTTTCTTTCTCCTCTTCTTCCTCTCAGGGGGGGGAGGGGCCGCCACCCAAGCCAACGTCCAGACGGTCAACGACACTTTTCGGAATTACGCAATTGCTCGAATTCGTCGACGAGCAAGCCCTCCCAGAACCTAACGTCGTTCCCTCTGCTTCGAGCTCGGGATTTTTGTGATCTTATTCTAGTCGTAGCCGAGACCGACGATCCGTCTGATCACGATTTTTAGGGCAATGGAAGAGACACGATCGAATCCCATAAGGGTTCGTCGGAGTGTATGCTGCGTCGCCGCGGCACGCTCGAGAATTGCGGCGTCGATTCGTTAATTGCACCGGCTCTCGGAGACTACCAGGAATCCGAGGGATTCCTTAATTGCGCGCGTCGTCTGGAAGCCGGATCGGACCGAGAGTCGCGATCGTGGGACGCGATGATTATATGCTGTCTTCCATGAAGTAAAAAAAAAAAACGAACCGTTTCGTCGCGCCATCACCCGTTCACTCCTCTCGATTATCGTCTGGCTTGGTCTACACGATTATTGTCCAGCCGTTATTCCCACCACTGAGGGTGGGGTGGAACCTGCCAAAAGCATACTTTGTTGCCGAGACTCGGCTTTCTGACAGAAAACGAATTTACGAGGGTCTTGAAGCATTCGGGACAATAATCGAGATGATACTGTACACCGAAAAACGCGCTTTTACTACCACCAAAGTCCCGCTCGTGTATATTCTGTCCCCTCCCCGTGTGTCTCGCGTCTCGCGTTAGATGTACCGGTTCGACTCAACGAATTGTTGGCTACGACTCTTGCAGGTGAATCGGCCGCTGACGATGAAAAAGGAGGGCATTCAGACGAGGAACCGAAAGCTCTCGTCGAAGAGCAAGAAGAAGAAGGCCGGTGGCTGCCTGGGCTTGGGCGGTGTTATGGGCGATATGATCAAGGCCAGCGGTCATCTGGATCTCGATAACAAGCCTTTCCATTCCGGCTTCGGCTCGCCGATGAGTAAGTTCTTTTCACCTATCTCTTCTAAACAGTGGTATACCTTCTGGTTCTTATACAAGTCTCGAGATTGTACGTAACATGGACCTAACATGGAATTTAATTTTCTGTCCCATACTTCGGGGGCCATCAGAAGCCCCCGTAACATTTCAATAGTCTATTCTTTGCTATAACGTATGTATCGCTATAATACAATCACGGGTGTGTATGTGCTGTGCATCATCAGACTGCGAATTTTTATGCAAAAATAAAAGTTTCTAAAGTATTTTATAACGACAGGAGCAATCGTATAAATTTATTTTCCCTCTTAAGTATCTAATTGAGTTCAGAATAAAATAGAGAACTCGTGAGATCCGATAAAAGTTCTGTCTTTCGTTGTATTTGAAACACGACGATATATAACATATGGCCTCCTCTGGGATCGTTCAACCCCTGATTGTATGAATCACGAATAAATTCCATTTTGAATATTCGAAGCTACTTTTCGAAAACGCCACGGGAACCGTTGGAATTTAATTGAAATTTTAAATATTAGCGAACCGACTAAAAGGGGAACGTTTCGGTGATTGTTGTTGCAGGTACGTCGCAGCATCATCACACGATGCATCCGGCGATGCAGCATTACATGTATCACACGGGTGTCGGCGTGGCCGGAGGTCTTCATCAAGGTTTTGCGCCACCAGCGCCGCCCCCCATCCACCCGCACTCGCACTCGCACTCGCATTCCCATTCTCATCACATGACGAGTCTTCAGGGTCTCCAGCTGGTTCCCCCCCCCCCCCCCCTGTCTATTTCTCCGCGACGATTTTATTCCGCAGTTTCCGTCCAAGAAGCTGTCCGTTTGTTCGGCCCGTTAAATTCGGTCGTGTCATCATCGAGCCTTCGAACGCCGACAGAAAAGACCATGGATTTTTCTTGTCTGATTTCAGACCGGTTGGCGATCGGAGTACACATGAATCGCGAGCGATCAGCAGTTCAGGACGCAGCCCACCACTCTCGTTCTAACGTAATCGAGTCCAGCTCCCCCTATTTCTCTCTCCGCGAAAACGAGAGACGTTCGAGAGAGCCCAGGGAATCGTGAACGATCTTTCGGTATTTCTTTTTTTCTTTCATTTCACCGCCTATCTATTTCCAAAATCTTTCCATCATCCATATATATATATATATATATCTATCTATCTACATCTCTACACGATCGCCATCTTCATATCTCTGTGTTACTTTCCTTCTATTCTCGCGGTTTCGCGTCGCTCTGTAAATATGTAAAGTTTCATCCAATGGGTCATCGAGGCCCGGCCCCAAGTACAAACAAAGTCAGCTAACTTGTATCGAGTCTTATTATACGCGCGCTGTACATAAACAGTATTTACGGTAAATACAAGAATTTCTATCGCGTGTGCGTGGTGGATACACGAGTGTCGGAGGAGAAACGTGGCGCGCCTGCACCCAACGAGACGACGACCCTTTTCTGTCCTCGATCCCTCTTGTGTACGTATTTTTTTTTTTTTTTTTTTTTTTTTTTTTTTTTTTTCATTATTATTTCCCTCGTTTTGTTCTCGACGCGAGGGAGGTTTCGAAGATCGATTCTCTTCGAACGTCTACTCGACCAATTTGCCGAATATAACGGTATACCGGCCTGTGGGGCGGTTGGATCCGTGGAGGGGATGGAAATCAGTAGGAACGCGGTCGAAGGAACCAGGTATATATAACGTGTATGATGATTATCTGGAGAGTCAGTTTCGAAGGTTATGTGTGTGTACATAGTTGTGTGTGGCCCGAAGAACGAAGCCGAATGTCGAGAATCGTTATAGGGGTATGAAGCCCTCGGCGTCGCAAGAAAACGAATTTTCGGAGGCCAGCGGACGTTCTAGCATGTAAGTTTGTGTGCGTGCGTGTATGTATTCGTGCGGAACCGTGAGAGACATCGTGCAATTTTAACCGAGAATCTATCATTTTTGTCGCCGTTGGTCGCGCGGGCGTCGATTCTTCTCTCGGCTATCCCTCGGTTCGCGATCCGTCGGCGGCGCGTCAAAAAATTGTCTTTCTCTCGATGCAATCCGTGTGCATTTTGTCGGTTGTTTATTCTATTCTTTTTTTTTTTTTTTTTTTTTTTTTTTTCTCGTAAACACGGGGAAAAGGAAGGATCGACGTGCGACCAACGTGTGTGGCGAGCGATAGCGAACGTAAGCCCACCTAGTGTAAATCCGTAAATTATAATAGAGAATTTTTCCGGTGATCCAGATTGAGAGTCGATCGTCCTCCCGTCGTTGTGAAATAAATTCGTGTGTCTGTGTTGTGATCGTTGCCGAGAACGATTCCTCGATCGTGCGGATAGAAAGTGAACAACGGGAACTAGCAACCAAAAATATAATTGTCCGGGATGGTGAAGGACAGAAGACGGACGCGAGGGAAGGTGCAAGCCAGAAGTGTAAAAAAAAAAAAAAAATGACGAACGGAGAATAGATGAAGGGAGGTGAGAACGCGTTGTAAATTTTGTATCTTCGAGATTGTGTACCGTTATTGTAACGATAGTCTATATATATAAATATAAATATATAAATAAATAAATCTATATATATATATATATATATAAATATTATAAATATATATATATATTAATAACGCCGTGAACGGGAAAGCGGCTGGCAAAGTGTCAGGAGAGAGGGAGGAGTGAAAAAGTGATTGTGCATAAATTAGCGGTTAATTGCGCATCGTAAGATTTGCATCTAGATAGTCGAGCGATGGTAATTAAAACGATTTATCGCGAGCGAAAAGGTTAATAGCCGTAAATGACGATTATCGTTATTATTCTTATTACACTATTATCGTCGTCGCCGATCGGCCGATCGCCGATTTCCATTCATTAATCGTTCTAATTAATTAATTAATTAATCGCAAAGGACTCGGGGTTGCGATCGTTGACCACGAGTCGAGACCACATTGTGATCCTTTCTTTTCGTCGATCGTTAGGCCGTTTTAAGGAACCCGCGTCGTATTTCCAGCGAATAGTTGCCGCGATGATCGATCACCGCCCGCAAACCCCCGTGACGCCTCGTTTCGCGATCGATCTGCCGCTTTGGAAGATACTTGGAACATTTTTTTTTTCCCCTCAATTTCTACCCGATCCGTGGTGTCACATTTAACCTTTCGAACGTGTTGTCGATCGTTTCCCTGTCCCCGATCGAACCCAAATATTCGTCACAGACAAATTTCAATTGTTCGATGATCCACAAATCATTTTATTGCCCACGCTTGCCCTCTACACACATACAGAAAAAGGTGATTCCAATGCGGGAGATCGACGATAGGCTGTTGGAGGTTGCGGGCGGTTCGGTATGTACGAACTATCGCCTCTGAAGATTTTAGGCGTGACGAAGTGAGTCGTGAATGGGTCCGGGGTGAAAAGGTCACCGACGTCGTAATTTTCCAAAAGAAAAAGACTGAAATGCAACGCGTGGAACCGGACGATGGAGCGTGTGATATCTATTCGGGGCGTCGTGGACGTTTTTACCGAACGAAGATTCGCGATGTAGTCCAGTGCGGCGTGGCGAGTTACGAGACACACAATGGCCCCCAATTTTCGCGCTCGGAAATGTCCAGGATCATGGAGAGGACGAAGGGAGGAGAACGAACCGGGGGGGGGGGGGGGGAGGAGTTGGAGGTTATTCTAATAATAGTATTATTAGGCAGTAGCGTGTAGATTGTGTAAAGAAGCGAGAAGAAACGACGAATATACCCGAGCATAAACGTTTTAAGGACTTTATGGGAGGCATGGGCACGATGACGGAGGAAACGAGCGCTCGTCGAGGATCGAAGATCGGTCGGGGGAGAGAGAGAGAGAGAGAGCGCGAAACCCAACGAAACGGGACACACGCGTTTCGTGGCGATTTTATTTCGAATGTAAAAAAAAAAAAAAAAAAAGAACACGACATTGTAAGATATCATTGTAAAAAAGGTTTTAACTTAAAATAAATTAAATGATAATTCACGCATACCACTCGGGCACCCGTTACTCTCCTTCTCATGGACGAAATTTCGAATTTTTTCAGACGAACGAAAGGTGGTGTTTCCAGGCCGAGTTGCGGTTACTCGTCCGTTGCCCTTCGAAGAATCACGTATGTACATTCTTCTGGACCACCGAATCGTCGAGCAAGTTTCGACGGAAATTTGTATCTGTAATTAAAATACTCTGGCGCACTAATTGCAAAGGTGGGCTGCTTTTGAACAGCGGTTACCCGTGCATCGGAATGGGCACGAACTACGAAGAGGAGTTGGAGGAGAAGTAGAACGAGGGTAACTTTCGGAAGTTAAGGGACTCGTTTCACGGCGAATTAAATCTGGATAGAATCGAGAGCAGAAGAGGCGAGGTTAAATTCGACGATAAGTCGCGACAGCTGGCTAGGAAATGGCTCCAGCGGGTCGTCGTAGAGACTACTGACCTCGCGGGTTCGGGTCGAGGGGGGAGAGAATCGAAAGAACGAATCTCTCGGATAATCGTATCCTGGGGTGGAAGATGTATGTTTGCTAGGAAAGTGACCGGGATGGGATTTCGCGTAATCCCGTTTTCTGGGGCCGCAGGACAGGTCTCTTCTCACGAGGGGCTGAGTTCTATTCGAAAAGCTTCCTAGCCGCTTCGGTTCGCTAGGAAGTCAACGAGCTTTTCACGTTTTCCTGTTTGCTATTGCGGTTACCCACAGCTGCACGGATACCTGCTCGACTAAACGAGAGATTAATATACCCGCGCGTTGAAAAGACGGATCAACCGAGAGGAGATCGATCCTATTCCATTATGGTTCGTTGCGTCGAACTAGAGGGATCGAAATTAGTAGTAGAAATCATAGACATGGAAATAATAATAATAATAATATTTATTTCCACAGGACAAAGCCCATTAATTTACAAAAAGTTTACATTATATAGGTGACAGGTCTTCGAAGATACATATGTAACGAGTTTATTTTATTCCCGGTAGAATTTAGTTGCTATAATTGTTCGCGATATACATATAGACTTCGAATCTCCCTGAAACGGATGTCCTAAATTTACCAAGGGGTAGACAGCTTTTGGAGGACTTTGGCATCTGTTTTTAAATCTAAGTAGTGGGGGCTGAGGTTCTGGATTTTGAGTAAAAAATTAGCAAGTCCTCCGAAAGTAACCTGTGTCTTTTTAAAGTCGAAACAGAGAAAGAACGATATTTCGATCGCGAGAGAGTCTTACGTCCGTCGAATCAGAATACTCGAACGAGTCCTGATGTAATCGAGAGGCCTTAAACCTGATCGATGCTTTCGCGATTTTATTAGTCGATCAGAATTATTTCCACGTCGTTGGCAAATCCCGGGAACTTACTCGAATGACGCGAAGGTTCCCGGAAACTACGTAAAATTGATGAAAATCCAGGCACGAAAGTGCTGGAACGCCTGTCGTTCGAACGACGGCCAATAATCCCCTGTTCTCTGTCCCGTCGCAGCGTGGGTCAAGCTCTCCGGAGGGGTCAGTCTCACGTCGAGTGTGAAACTGCGGGATTTCGTGGCCGTTCGGGACAAATGAGAAACGAGAAATCAATCGAAAGGATTTCCCGACCGCCCGTACCCTCTTTCGTTGACGCATCGAAACGGGAATCCGCGTGACAGCGGAGATTGCCTAACCGCTACTAGCCAGCCAGGGTTGTTGTTTCGTGTATATTTCAATTTCACGGTGAAACGAACATTATTGACCTCTTGCTCCCGCGTTCTCGACTCGCAGAGTTCTTGGATCACAGTTGGAGTAATCGTCGAGAAAAAACCTGGGACGACTCGCCTCGCGACTCTTTCTCGGGGGATGCTCGTTCAGCATGGAGGTTTGTCGCGATGTTCGTTCGACGAGGTGTCCGTTAAAAGGGTTTCGGATCGTCTCCTTTGGGGGGAACGCGACTTCAATTAGCAGAACGGACCCAGAAGCGGACGGAATCGTCGAACGAAACGAGACCGAGGGAGGGATGGTGGAGGAACGAGCGAGCGGGTGCATTGTTTCTGTGGGAGGATCCCATGCATAACTTAGAAGGGCTTGTACAGGTGTAAAGAAGTAGAAGAAGAATGCTCGTGTGGGTATTATGGGTCCTGCGGAGGTGGAGTAGACGGAGGTGGTAAGGGTTAGAGGGAGGAGGCTGGCGCACAAAGGCGCGAGTTTCGCCAAGTAATCGTGCCCATTAATAACGATGCTGATCCACCTCTTCTCTTTCTGCCTGGTCCCTGCTGTGTTCCACCTCTGCCATGGCCACGACTAGAGTCTCCTCTCTCTGGGGGCTGTGGTCGCGAGGAACGGCAGGATTCGCGAGATTTTTACCACACGAACCCCTAGTTTACGTTTTCTCGCGTGGAAATCTGCCGTTGCTTCGATCGGAACCCACTCTGTTCGCGCTGGATAATTACGTCGAGGCGTGACGAGTCGTTCGAACGGGCCGCCCGCGATGATACGCCGGGACGATTAATTTTAACGAGAAATCGACGGGTACGGAGGGTCATTGCGTAACGGGAGGTCGCAGAGGATGATGATCCTCCTGGGGGGTGTAGTCGGTGCACACCCGACCGAGAAACTTTATCGTTTAATTATCTACAAACGGTTCGCGGGGCGCAAATTATCGAGCAAACGGGATACGTCGTCGAAATCGAATTCGGTTGGTCGATTTAATTGCAGGTTGATCGCGCGGACCCCGGAGAGCGAGAGAGCGAGCGTCGTTCGAGGCGAAGAAAGGAAACGGGACGGGGCCGAGAAGCGTATGAAAAAAGCGCATCGACGCCTCGTAGACGCCCTCGTGCTCGATTTTCGACGAGGAGATTGCGATTCTCGATCGGTTCTTCCTCTTGCTCTCCGACACCTTCGTTCGGTTCTACCCCGCCGCAAGTCGACTCGAGTCGAATCCTTTTCCCGCCACGCTCGATCCTCTCTTTCTCCTTTTGCTCTTACTCTTTTCGATCTCCCTTCGATCCCCTTCCTTTTTTCCCTTGTTCGCAATCTACGCTCCACGCGTTCCTTTTCTCGATCGATGGAGGCGTGAAAGGGGGGGGGGGGGAGAGACCGCGGCGTTCAGATCGGCAACGATACACGTCCACCGGATTAATCGCATCAACGGCTGATCCTGTTAATCCAATTCCTTCGTTCGATAAGATCGGACAGGGAGCCGAGAAGCGACCGGTCGATAAGGAAATTTGGCGCGCGAAAGGATGTTGCCGGCTGACAGCTCGAGAAACCTTCGAATTGATCCATCAAACCTGGACGACGCCTGTTCGAAGGGGGGGGGGGGATGCCGAAGTATCGCGAATGAGCGAGGGCGCTAGACGATCGAAGAGGAGGAAACGCGGATAGGCATCCTCGACGGAGAACGAAGGGCTTGGCGAAGGTGTTAAAATGTTAATTCGTGGACACACCTTCTTTTTCCCCGGGACGCCGCGCTTTGAAGAGTCAGCTCCGGCTCGTTCGAGAAGGACGCCGCGTCGCTGCGACGCGACGTGAGGAGGATCGATGCGTCCAGTGTGCCGATCGCACGGAGATCGCTCGGAAACGTGAATACGCATGCAATGTGTGTCTCAGCTAACTTGATCATCACGAATAATGGACTTAATGGTACTGTAAGGGATTATTGGGATGGTCTTTTAGGATGGGTTAACAATGAATTCACGGCGTGGTAATATTTAAAATTGAATTTAACACTAAACATACCGACATTTCATGTATACCTAATCCTACCATGAGCGGTCAAATGACCGCTTCAAAAAAACATATGTATCTTAATATAGAAAGAGATTTTAGCAAATTTCTTTCGGAAAGCAAACAATAAAGAAAGTTGTGAATATTGAATAATGGGTTGTATGTATATTATAGGAAAAGTCAATAAGCTACATGGTGATACAGTAACGTTGTATACGAGAAATTCTAAACGAAATTTCAAAAACGGTCATTTGACCCGCGCATGGTAGGTTTAGTGTTAATAAATGCTATGTCGTCTTCTACAGTCGGCCGAATACTTTGCCTTCTCTTGAGGGCTACCTTCTTATATACATTTCGAATGTCACCTGACCATCGAAATCGACGCCACGTGCACGAGGATCGGATTTCGGGAATCCTCGCGGCCGCCGTCTCAAAGTCAAAGCGCGCTTATTTCAAAGTTGCCGCGCGCAACGTCGCACGAGGCGCGGTTCGAAGAACCATCGCAATATACGTCGCAAAGGGAATATTCTTTTGCAGTACCGAGACTTTGTGAAAATTTTGAGGCGTGGAACTTAAAGGGAATCAAGAGGCGCATCTTATAAGGTACTTTCTTTTTTGTGGGTGGAGGCATTTCAAAGATTTCAAAGTCACCTTGATTTTTTTCAATGGGATGACCTAGTTTTTGTACCATAGATCGATAGAGTTTCAAATCGTGAGTGAAAATGTCTTGATACGTACTAAACCTAATTGTTAACGAGATATTAACGAAATAATTTTTAATACGTACGAACTGATACCCATTAACTTCAACACAGTGATTATTTTTTATTTAGTACGAGGGTCGAATGAACCTTTTTACCTCAGAATTTGATAATTTGATTCCGTTAAAAGAAATCAAGGTGACCGTGAAATCTCTGTAATGCCTCCACCCACAAAAAAGCACGTACCTCATAAGATGTGCCTCTTAATTCCCTTTAAGTTCCACGCCTCAAAATTTTCATAAAGTGCACCGTCAAGTCGTTATTCCAAGGTGATCAAATTAGCTAAGAAACCCTCCCGCGAAAAATCTACGCGACGAATTCTCTCGTCTCCGTTCGGCCGATCGCACGAGCCAGAAACCAATGAGCCAGCTAATCCAGTTCGCGAATAATAAATCGCACAAATCATGGTCGACTAGTTAAGAGAGTCTCGGATTCGGGACGCATAGGCAACAGAGGCCTTAATAACGGCAATTATCGGCGCCCTCCCGTTACCGAATCGTTCGATCCTTGGCAGCTAGTATTCGTTGGATCGAATAAGGTAGGCGCGTGTTAATCATCGCTGCTACGACCAACGGAGAGAAAGAGTCCATAGGATCCAGAGGGAGATGGAGAGAGAAAAGAAGGTGCAGGATCCCCGAATGCCCGTGGATGACCAGTCATTGTTGCCTCATAAAGCCAGTGAATGCCCTGCTCGTGATTCCGCCTCGACGGGGCAACCAAAAAACGATCGGGCTAATCGTTCGACGATTGTAATGGGTTTTCTTCACGGTCATTGTCCCACCTTGAAACCTTTGATACTCGCGAACGCCAGTCACCTTTCTCTTACCGATGGAAACGCGACACGGATCGGATCGAAGACGGGAACGAGGAACGGATTTCGCGGAAAAATCGGAAATGTCACGTTCTGTATTTAAACGAATGAGTGTACCCTACCTTGGCGTCGAAGAGTAGATCGACGGAGAGGAGGAACGGTTCGACGATTTATGGGAGAACAAAAGAAGGTCAGAAGTAATGGAAACGTTGGATGAACAGAGAGGAGAGAGTAATGGTAATGAGGAAAATCCGAGTGGGCGTCACGCGATGATGACATCGGTGCGTTAGCTGGTAAGAGGTAAAACGATGAGTAATTGACCATGGAAGAAGGGAAAAGTTGCTACGAAGCGCCGTAGGCGATCCTTCGAATAGGGTAAAGAGATGGACCAGAGCTAAAAAATGTATTTTCTTTATTCTACAGCTATCTATAAAGATACTGTCTCCTACTAATTACAAATGCTAGAAAATATCATCCACGACACAAACCATTCAGTACAATATCCATTATTTCTAAACTATTCGATTTTCGGATATTTTGCACTAACATAAACGAATTTAGGCCTGAATTACACGGTGTTCTCTATGATAGGGTAACACAGTTATTTTTATCATTATCAGGTTAAGTACCAATGTACTTTTATATCTAACTGAATTCTATTCTAATAATTGTTACATCTCATCAACCTCATTTAATTATTATTCTATTAGTGTGCCGTAACGTTTAAAATCAAATATCGTAAAAATGAGTTCTCACCCGTATAAATTAAATTAAATTTCGTAAACTCATCGAAGTCCCATCGCCGCGACTCCAGCCTGGAAAATCGCAGCCAATGGCCCGTAACCGTAGAATCTTATTCGCAAACGAGATTTCGAATGTCCCACGACCCTCTGTCGCAACAGAGCCGGACATCTCGCCGTTGGAATCGACAATAATGGCGACCTGATCCGAGTGACAGAGGGAAGAAAGCAGCAAAGTAGACAGAGCCGAAAGGCGGTAGAAACCGATTTCCCGCATGAATTGCGTCGCTAGAGGACAAGCAGAAGACGAAGCTGCATAGAAGGATGTGTCTCGCCTGTTTGCTCTTCGGATCACCGTCACCTATAATTTCGCCTTCCACCGACCGACCTCTTCCATCGATACGATCCTGTCACGCGAACGCAAATCGTGTACGAGTCCCCTAATCCCCACGTCCATTGTTGCCCTCGTTTCTTACGATTCCCGAGGTCGATACGCCGCCTTTCTCGATCCTGTTTTAAAGGACTCGAACTGCATAAAAGGAGGTGAAGGGTGGCGAGGAGTCCGCGGGCGATGCTCAGGCACGGTTTATGAAGTCTTCATCGAGAAAGAGAGGTACCTATATATACATATCCTTCGAAGAGCCAGGACGTAGGCGTCGTCGGCCAAGGGATGGCTCTACCCGCTAGTTACACTCCCATAAAGTCACGACGTAAATTATCCGCGAGACTGACACTTCAGGGGAGTGTTTGCGATGGTCCACCTCCCGTCAACGCCCTCGCGCAAAGGACTGGAGAAGGAAGCTCGAAGCGCTCGAGGAAGAAGAAGAAGAAGAGGAAGCAAGACACCGGTGTTCCCCTCGCCGCGTCGTCCATCAAACGGGCATTAAACGACCGACAACACACCGGTGTGTGTTTGTTTCGAGGGAAGCCAGATTACCTGTTCCATCCACGGGGGAAGAGAGACTCCTTTAACCTCTCTCGAATTACAACAGGTTCCCCGTGGTCGAATGTTTTTCCAACGTACGAACCGAAGCCATCCTAGGCTAAGGTTTTCCACGGTGCGGATCCGCGAGGCACGAATTCATTAATGTCTCTCGTGGGATCGCGGTCTCCCGCGAAGAAGGGAACAATACGTCGCCTAATAGAAATCAAATCGCCTCACCATTTATAACGACCCACCTCGTGCCTGCCTGCCTTCCTTCCTTTTGTTTCGTTCGTCTCTCTCTCTCCCTCGTTCTCTGGCTCCTTCTCGACGGAGTCGAGCTCGAATAGGCTCACCTTCGCGCGGCCCTCTTTTTCGCCCATCACGGAATAATCGAACAAGATTGATGAGAGCGGCATGACTGGCGCTTAGAGGGCCGAGGAATCACGCGGCGGTGGACTCCGCTCGGTATCGAATGGGCTCTAGGCCTCTCTCGGCCGTGTGGAAGCGAACGGAGAAGAGGAACATCGTTCGCGAGGCGATGGGTTCCCTCGATGTCACGGGACCCCCGTGACACCGGGGGTTATACAGACACAGCGCAGCTCCTGACGTCCGGAACATCGACATTTTACGCCTGGAATTTTCATTGTGCACAGCCCGGCGGCTCGACTCTTAACCCAACGAGAACCATCCTCTTCCCTGGCTTTAGCAGCTTTTGGATCGTCGAAAGATTCATCGACGGATCATCGATTACGATTACATCGAAGACCCAGGGATTAAGTAGTCTGTCTCTCCAACCCCCGTTGGATTTCGGGACGAAAGAGAGAGGGAGAGAGCGTGCGCAAGCTTCGTGATCGAAGGAGCTCTACGGGGGACCCCTGGCGCGAAACAACAAGCAGCCAGAAAAATGGATGGGCTGCTAACCGGTGCCACACATGGAGGCCCTGCTCGGTTATTTCGCCGTTCGCCTCACCGTCCCGCGGCGCCGCAACGCTGGCTCTTTTATAAGCAACATTTTTAATTACGTTTTCACCTGCGAGGATAAACCGGCCTCTGGCGCACACGGCCAATCTCGCCAAATTTGGAGACGTTCGATCTCGGCTTCCTTTCTATCGTGTCACCGGTCGGTGTCGTTGCCTTCGATCGCGAAAATTACTCCGCAAGGTTGTTGTCGGGGATCCTCTCGGATCTATCGCCGAAAAGGCGCCATCGTGATTGCACCGCGAGTTGCATTGTTCAACTCGTACTACAGACTCCTCTCGATTATTGTCTGGCTCGTTCTACACGATTATTGTCCAGGCGTGATGTGAGCCGTGGAATCTGTCGATCGTATATAGACGCCTGGACAATAATCGTGTAGAAGAAGCCAGACGATAATCGAGAGGAATCTATCGATAACCGAGTTCGGGACAATAATCGCGACAAGTCTGTATAAACACACTTGTAAGACTTTCGTGGTCCCAGGTATATTTACATCTTAATAGTTATCAACAACTACGTGTATTACTTAATTCCCCTCGCATGAGACTCGACAGTTGTATCGTCCACGCGCAGATCTGGGTACGTAGGAAGATTCGAAGTTGCAAAAGTCGAAATTCAACGAGGAGATTCGCGATTGGTAGTTTGCAACGCGAGCAGAGCGATAAAAAGCTGGATGGAAGGGGGACGAAAGCCGGTCCTGCATTTAGTCTTCGTGCGAGGGGCATTAAATGGTCTGCAGGAACTCCATGGTATGGCCGTAACGCCTCGCGGAGTAGCGCCGCTAAGACGCATTACTTCCACCGTTGGTATCCGGGCATTTGTCCAGGACGACGCGTCCAGGAACTGGACTGCGGGGGGATATGGTATGGGGCGGTGCTCCGAGAATTTAGTGCTCGACGCTTCTCCAGCGTGTGTCCTATATACGTCTCCGGAATCGTGTTAGGATTTTCTGCCGGTGGTCGTACATCTTTTCCCGAATCCGTTCCTCTGTTTTCTTGCTCGGTTGGGGATTAGCCGACGGGTAACTTGGAGAAACTCGTAGAAGAAACACCGGTGGCTGGGAAATTAAAGGGGATATCGGTGAGAAAAAAAGACACATTCCTGGAAATCCTACCGATTCGCGATCTCTCCCGATCGATCGTGGAAACATTAACGCCGATATTTCCACGGTAACATCCTATTCGAGCTCTCGATTACAAACAGACTGGATTATGTAATTACGAGCCGAACCGTGGGATCTGGTGTAATCGTAAATCGCGGAATACCATTCGATCGTTGCTTTTTCTCGAGCTAGTCGCCGTCCCGTTCGAGCTTCCAAAGCCGGCCTGCGACTTCCGTCGAGGGACGCTCGTAAATTTTCCGTGTCCTGTGGAGGGAAACGGCGACGCCTGTACGGACGTTACGAGACAATCGTCTATCTACGCGCTCGCGCGACCACGATCGATCCCAACCGGCGATTGAGTAACGCGTGAATAATTTTCTATTACATACATCGACGCGATCGCGAGGAACGTTCTCGAAAATTGCAGTCGTTCCACGATTTTCGGGGAAATCGTTCTACAGTAAATCCTCGATGAGTGCTCGAAGGCTCCTCGGCACTGAACATTAAATATTGCATAAACTACTGGCCATATACGTTTCAAAGAAATATCATTCGCTTCAGAATTCCTCGTTAAAAGTTACCTCGTCATTGCCGAGGAGCCTTCGAACACTCATCGAGAATTTCCTGTACTTCCCCGTGGATCGTTCTTCGTTCTGCGTGCTCGTTAATTACGATTCACAAAGCAGAGCACACACAAAGCACAGAGAGAAGTTTCGTGAACGGGACGCGTATAATGCGGATTCAGAAATGATCCACGGCTTACGTGTCGATCTTAATCGAGGCTCATTGTTCACTCGCCGCTGGGTTACATAAACGCGCGTACAGACGCCGCGATTACTTAGCGTAATATATAAAGTATCGTGCAATTACTCTGCCGGCGGTGTTGCGCGTAGATGTTATCGCGAAAAATCTGATCGGTCTCTTAACAATATCGTTTCAACGAGTCTCGCCTGTGTGTATATTCTGCTCACGAACAAACATCGTAACTCGAGGATCGAGGACGAACCAGACGGACAGAGAGGGTTGTCGTTTCGTGCTTTCGCGAGAGAACGGCTGGAATCGTTTACTTTTCACGCAGAAATTAATTGGAAACCCGTATTCTCCCCGGGCCCGGTAGAGATCGATCGAATCTCGCTGGCGGTAGGTTCGCGAGTTCGCATTTTCGATTGGTTCCGGGCCGGCTGACCAGTCGGCCCGTAACTTTCCAAGGCAATTCGTCCCCCCCTCCACCCTTTCGATATACCGTAGGGGGCGTTTCCGAACTAATATACGACGACACGACCCACGCCTCTATCGGCCGCGGTCTAACGAGGACTGACTTTAACGGTTAAATAATATTGCTCTGAGCTCTCTTTCTTCTTCGCGGCTTGCACAACGCACCCAATGGACCGCGAGAAAACAACGCTGCTCTCTCGCGTGTCTCGAATACGAATGTTTTCGGTCTGAGGGTAGTGGGGGTCGTCTTATCTCGATTATCGATACAAGTAAATACGATACTTTTGTTTCGATACCGAGGACTTTTGGTATGGATATGTACGATTGCGATACCAAGGAGGTATCGAGGAAAAGTACTCGTACCATCAACATTTGATACTAATGGATAAAGCAATGTGTATTTAAATAGTTTCAATATTAGAATAGTATAGGTATATAATATGTTTAGGTGTGAGCTTTGAAAAATGGTATTTCCTACATTTTACTGGGTTTATTTTAGCAATGCACTTGGAAAGATGGATTGTAAACAATAGTAAAGTATAGTATTGTATTTTATTCTCTCTCAAGGTATGAACAACTTTTGTGTTGGGTATCAAGGTTAGGAAAATAACATCGATACTTTTGTTTCGATACAAGGAGGTATCGATTCGACCCTACTCTCGATAGCTTCTCGACCTGTTACGTTTGGATTATCGCGTTGCAGTTATCAACGTTTAAAGGTACCGTTGTCACGATGGAGCGGTGAAGGTGGCCCACGGTTGCACCGTGATTCAAAGAAGATCGAGGAGATCCGCGGCCTCGTTACGCTTTACGATCGTCCGTGTGAAACAATGGAACGTTCTCCGTGTGTATATACGAGCGGCTGCGACGCAGGTGGATTCGAAATAATTTACCGGTCGTCGGAATCGTTAACCCCCTAGGGCACTTCTCAGTCGTCTTTCATCGTCGAGAGATTTCAACCGTCATGATCGCGATTCGTTAGGAAAATTATCCTCTCGACGAAGGTAAAGAGAGAGAGAGAGAGAGAGAGAGAAGAACGTTAATTTTTAATTAAGAAAAGTAGGGTGGGGAGCAAAGGTAAAGGTGTTCGAACGCGGCTGGTTTTGCATTATAACTCAGCCGACCGGTGGTGTATCGACTCTCAATTAGAACAGTTCGGACAAATGACCGTGATTACCGGGGTAATGATAGCTTGGTCGCGTTCCACGTGATTCATTCGATTGCGTTCAAGAGAGAGAGAGAGAGAGAGAGAGAGGCTGGTTGGTGCAGCTTGCGGGGCTCTCGCAGTTTGCTCGTTGTCGCGTGCCAGACGCCTTCTTCTTCCTCCTCGGCCCTTAATTTTCGATCGCGTTCTCTCGTCCAATTTCATGACCGGCCACCGTCGTCGAATTTCCGACTGTACATATTTACGCAACCATCAGCGTGACGCACGAAACCTCTTTGATACGTACGTGGATGGAAACTAATCCTCTAACACGATAAACAGGACAGTCTGCCAAATAGTCTTACAGGCTTCTTTCAATTATTGTCCAGCTCATCCTACACGATTATTGTCCAGGCGTTATCCCCACCACTTGGGAGGGGGCAGGCCGTTCGGGCAAAAAAACGAATTTCCGAAGGTCTAAAGCATTTCTCCCTACAAGATTATTGTCCCAGGGTGGACAATAATCGAGAGGACTCTGTATATACATGTCGTACCCATTAGGAAGTAGAATTTATTACTAGAATCTCCAATAGAGTGTTCCTCCTTTATTTACGGGTTTCCAACGAAACATTGTTTCGCGACAGACTTCCAGACTTCCAGAGAACCTTTAACTCGACGGGAAAGGGAACAATTGTATATACTCGCGGCTCGAATCTCGCGCACGGCCCGATAAATTCCACGAAGGGGGGGGGGGGGGGGGGGGGGAGAGGCACGCGGAAGTCTGGAGCTATCGAAATTCCAGGGACTCTCCCTCGCCACGGAGAATCTCACTCGAATCTACGATTTGCGGTTCGTGGCTGCGTCGCGCACGACGCCTCGTCCGACAAGGAGACCGTTACGCCTCTCTCGCTCTCGCGTAGTCCTCGCGGCGAGATAGCTATCTAGGCCGAGATTTATCGTGGTGCGCCGACTATGCATCGACTATGCGCCGGGCCTGATACATAGATAGTTGAGTACTTCGTTGCGGAGCCGCTAGGACCCGGCTACGTTTCGCCAGCAGCGGAACACCTGCGAGAATCCGTTTCTGTTACGGCGGAATACCTGTTACAGTTCTGGCACGATCGGGCAGAATCATTTTGGAGGAGATGTTTCGAGTCGAAAGTGAAATGGTCCTTCGAGGAAGGATTTACGGGGGAGGGTTTTGGAACGGAACAGGGTTGCGTGAGAGTATAAACCAGTGATGGGCAACTCAGCGCCCGCCAAACTCACTAGCGGTCAACAACGTGCAGCATGCGGGCATATGGCAGTGGTGGGTGAAATGTGTGTACATTTTCTTCACACGGAAATATGTCGGGAATCACGACGGAAAGTGGACAGGCAGGTCGATTGTATTAAGTCACACTTTAGAGGATACCGAATCAAAGATACAAGAATATTATTGTAACTTTGGAACCGTTTGGTTGAAAATTCAACGAGAAATAATCGTTACATTCGAACCACGGAATGGACTTGAACAGAAATCTTGATGTGTAGAAATGGTGAACATTACATTAAATCCGCTACGTGATGGATTTTACGTTAATATCATTTTTACAGTATTATTGCGATAAAAATTAAACAACTTAGAACGAAATAATCTCCACCACTGGAAAGAGTGAATAATTTGATACGAGAGTATCTTGACAAAGTGGACCTAATACACTTTCTCTCTGGGGTCCAGAAATGAAACTTAAAGCGCGCAGGATCTCCTGTATAGTTAGAGGCGGGCCGGACGTCTGGAATCGAGCGTAATAGCGGCTTTTTATCGGTCCCTCTCTGTCCCTGCACGCTCGTTCGCGCTACTCGGCTACGTGGATCGTATTTATGAAGGCGTGCATCGTCCGGTGCGACAGGTGCAGCTGCAGCGGCGGGCACGCGTCTCCCGCACGCTGCAGCTGAACTAATTACCGATTCCGTGGCCCTTGTATACGGTTAACACCGAGGAGTCGGAAACTTTTCTGTCCCCGGGGCTAACGTGTGCGTCCGTTCCCTCGAATCGCGAAATTCGCGAGAGAATTCTTAACCACATATCCTCGGGACCAGACATCTTTATCTCGGCCTACGTACGATCGAATCGTATTTCACGATCGCGAGGAAGACAATTAATTGGCGTCGAGTCGCCTAATTAAACGAAGGAAACTCGATTCACAGGGAGAAACGATTCCGACGGTTTCGACGTGCTTCGGATACTTGCACACTTTCGACGGACAATTCTCGACCGATTATCGTGTAAATAAACCTCGCGTCATTTCGTCTTGTAGGTTTCTCCCCGAGAAACGATTAATTACGTATCATCGTGGCCGGAACACGCGATCCCGATAAATCGATTAACCGTGAAAGGAGCTCTCGAACATTTTCGGGCACGGACTCGTTAATCGAGGTTTAACGATTACCGGTTTAATCGAGAGTCACGACCAGAGAGGAAGAGAGTCCAGTTACGATCGTACGTGGAAAGCAGGTGCGAACTTTCGACCGATTAGGAAATATACTGTAAAGTCCTGCGAAGAGGCAGGTGAACGTCTTTGGCCACGCCGGAAAAATCCACCTATTGCAGGCCGATCGTTTCGCTCCTCTTCCCGGCGGATTAACGACCGAGTAAATCTTCTCGTGACCTCGACACCTGGAAACACTGACTCATAATTATCCATTTTTTTTCCTCGTGAAATCGTCATCGTCGCCGTTCATAGTTCTCGTTTTTCCAACCTCGAGGAAGTTCGACGCTCGCCAAGCAAAAGCAGACGAGAATTAAGGTCGATCCACCGGCAGGAGACGAGCGTGCATTCGCACCTGCTTGCCCGCGGGACGCGTGGCGTGGCACGCTCTCGAGCACGCGACGCGTTTTAAACGAACGTCGCCTGGTAGAAATTAGGTGAACGTCGTGATGCAAATAATTATCACGTAGAGAGATAATACAGTGTCAAAACTCGCCGTCGGATTTTCACGAACAGATGATTTCGCCGGTGATTTGCATCGACGGTATGCGGTACACGGGAATTCCCATTGTCTCAGCACCTAGCGTTGCACGTTTGTTGCGATTTTCGAGTTGTAGTTGGAACAGGAACATCGGAAAAAGGGGGACTTTGAACCAATTAAAATAAACGACGAACGAAGAATCGAACGGCACGAGTCGCTGATCGGGCATAAAATCGCGATTTAATAGTTCCTTTACACCCGGACCCGTCGAAGGAGCGAAAACGAGCACCTGCAGCGGAACCAATGAATTAGAGGGGCCCCCATAACCGCTCTACGCTGTCGCGGACGGCAACACCCGAATCAACTACTCTGTCGTCGACGCACAGTGGGCCATTATCGTAAAATAAGTAGAATTAATCAGAATATTTCCATGTCACGTAATTAGTTAAAATTAGGAGTGTTTGTAAGCTTATAACTCCCTTGAAAAACACTGAACACATAATATGATTGCATTTGTTTTATAAACAGTAGCTCGAGTGTTCATGTCACACGTTCTGTTTCCAAACAAATATTTCATTAAATGGCAATAGATTCTTGTAGAACAGGTAAAATTATCTGTCTCAAAAACTTTTTCATATCTTCGTTAGTTTACGAACTACAGTGATCCCTCGATGAATGCGACACGAACAACGGCGTTATTCCCACTACTGAGGGGGTCCCCCTCAGGAATCGATCAAAACAGAGTGAACAGAAGCGAAGCACAGTCTCCGATTCGGATAAAAAACAAATTCTCTTACCGTATGATTGTTTCCCCGTTAGAATCGTTATTTGCCTCACCGTGCGACGGCTGGATAAGTAGAGGCTCTCTGTGTTTGGACTGTTGAACAGACAATCGGCCATGAGTGTTCTCGGTGAAATAATGACATCAGTGAAGGCAGAGGAGCCGAGGTAACGAGCGGGTGCTCTCTCTGGCTGGAGGAACACGCCTCCGTAGTAACGCGACTCCTCATTTGGGATGCCTGTAAACCCACAAGCTCGTGTTTTACAGGATTTTTATTATCGTTCCCCCCGCCTGCATGAACGACGCATGTTCCCTCGCGAAACAAAAGCATTTGCACGAGTTTACAACCGGCTTCCGGTTGTTTCGACGGGGCCTGTCCTTCGCGGTTCCCCTCGTTCGCTACCACTTTCCGAGCAGACATTCGTTGGATAAGTCCTCTCTTAACCGTGATTCATAGAAGAATCAACACGATAGACAGTACAGTCAAGTATTCTCCAAAATAAATGAGTCAATACTGACAATTTAGTCACGCCTAAGAGCCAAGTTCATCGGCTCCCCACCAAATACCGACAGGACAAGCAGACATATATATGTATGTATACAGGGTGTTAATTTTAATTCTAGCACCTAACGTATTCCGCTACTGTTGAAAGTAAGAAAAAATTACTAAATAGGATGTACATGGTTTTAAGGCGTGCATCTGATGGTGGTAAAATGTTTTTTACTTCTTATTGCGTTTATTTACTTGTGCATTCTTCAGGCTAAAGCTGATTACTTCGCCTTCAAGGTCACTTCGAGGTCATGGTGTCTAAGTCGTCGAACTCATCTTGACGCCGACTACCACATCGCGTTATAAACAATACATGTTAATATGCGAAAAAACTGACCTTGAAAAAACCGTTAAATTGACCTTGACGGGATACTTTTTTTTTCACCGTCAAATACACTTCTTAGAACCATGTACATCCTATTTAGTAATTTTTTCGTACTTTCGATAATTACTTACTTTCGATAACAAGCGTTATTACTGGAATCTTCGATAGAATATTCCTCCTCCATTTGTCGGTTTCCAACCCCTCGCTTCACGGAAGGTCCCACGAGCTCGAGATCTTCGATCGTTTTCCTCCGAAATCGAGAAGATATCGGTAGCTCCACGTTGACGTGGCGACGTTGAGCTGGTCAGTGGTCCAAAGTTGTGTTGGCGTCTCTCGGGTAAACGGTCCGTCGGTTTCTTCTTCGTTCCTCTTACACGGCTGGATTTGCACGAGGGGTTTGCACCGAGCTAATGGGACGCGCGCGGCTCCTCTATAATTACAAAGATTGCCTCTACTATCCGCGCGGGCCAAGCGAGGGCCCGTGATCCGATGGTTGTATATACATGTATACGATCCAAGAGAAAAGGGGACGGAGAAAGAAAGTGAGAGACTAGCTTGGTCTGCCGTATAAGCAGGTCAGCTCAGCGTCAGATTATAGATCGATACAGCGGTTTTTATTTGCCGATCTCGAGAACGAGATGGTGCGCGAACGGGCCGTCGTAAGAGAAAGAAAAAAAAAAAAAAAACCGTGTTCCCATCTGCGCGGAAATTTAGAGGGACCCCTGAAGAATTCGCGTCCACGATTAGTCGTTGACCGAACTTGGATATCCGAGTATCGAGAGTAGTCCTCTTTTTGCTCGTCTGTAATAATTGGCTCGCGTGGACGGCTCGTGCCTCCGCATGGAGAGGGGTTACTCGACTCTCCTCGATCGAGCATAATTCGCGCAATCGATATCACCTGCCCGTGTCCTCGAAGACGCTTTTCTCCAGCGTCGGGGCCGTTCGGTCGGCGAGCCTGTGTTTTTCTTTACACGTGTCAACGCGCGCCTTTGGGCCAGCCTTGTGTGTGCGGATCCTACGGTGTTCAGGTGAGTCCGAGAGGATTCACCTGCCTCGGCCAGAGGCAGCTGCGCAGGTGTAATCCACTCGGTTTTGTGGACGGGGACGATCCTCGGGGAATTGGGAGCCGCTTCGATCCGACCGTCTATGTTTCTCTCTCTCTCTCTCTCTCTCTCTCTCTCTCTCTCTCTCTCTCTCTCTCTCTCTCTTTTTCGATCGATGCGCATAAATTCGTTCGAAACAGCGACAAAAATTGTTGTCGAAACATCCTCTCCTCGACGCGACATCGTCCAGGTAAAACGACACTCGTCGCCCCCTTCGAAATCGCTGGAAGACGGATTTTCTCGCGACGAACGTTTGTTCTCCAGCACACGGGACACGTCGTATGAACAAAGGGGTAACGTATCGCGCGATAAAATTGAGGAACGAGGCAGGGTAACGGAAAAGGAAGACTGGCGAGAGCGAAAAGGTCCGCCGTTTCGTAAAGCAGGTGTAACCGAGCCTTTTTCGTCCCGGTGTACTTTACCACCCGGTAGTAGCCCTTGGATCCCGAACGTACCCTGGAGAAGGAGGAAGAGACATCGGCAACGGCAGCAGCTGAATCTTCGAGAAAACTGGCACCTGAACGCGCGCGCCCGTCTGTTTGAAAAAAAAAAAACCAGAAAAAAAAAAAAGAAAACGAACACCCGAGACTGGGATACCGAGTTATGGGGATCGAACTGGCCACTTTGCGGCTAGTTTTTTTTTAAAGGCTCCTCGACGATCATTCAACGGGATTCTAATTGAAGTCCCTGCCTGGAGACTCGACAGCGAGGAATACCGCTTGCGTCTGTTGTTACGCGGAAAGAAATTCAGCAATTACACCCCTCGACCCGGAATAAGAATCGGTGTGGCCGTAGAATAATCGAAACATAGTTTCAGGAGAGTGCACTCGACGAGCGCGTGCCAGGACCACTCGAGCAGGGTCCGTGGTTTGCTCCTTTGTCTTCGCGTCGTATCGGTTTGCTTGCGGAACTGTTACGAATGGCGCAGACGCGTGTTGCGCTCTCGGCCACTCGACGAGCAGCCCTTTCCGGGACCACTCGACGTGGTCCCTTTCGTCGTCTCGAAACAGTCCGAGCAATCCGAGACACGGCAGTGGGAGAAGTTTGGACCGCGCGAAGGATCGGACGTCTCAATAAATAAGGTGTTAATTAAATGGGCATTTTGCTGAATTTATCCCCGCTGCGTGGCCAGGCCCTATGTCCGTAAATAAGCCAGTATTTATAGCCCGTGCTTCTTTTATACTCGTATATACGTACGTGTATAAAGGGACAGACGAACACAAACACGGACGGATATGCGTGGCTGAGCTCCGCGGCGTGGACACCACAGAAAGCTGCATTTTCTGCGGTTTCTGTCTCTCGATGCTAATGTATCGCGTTCGTGCGCGTAAACCGAGGCCACCTTATCCCTTTCTCCGTCTTCGTTTCTCAATGTTCTCGCGCTGTCTGGTCGTCTTTCTCTCGGAGGGACGAAAACGGGCACCGGGAGGAGGATGCGACACCAGAAGGATTATAACGCCGGCTCCTTTTCCTCCGTTTGCCGTGCGCGCGCGCGCTGGGCTACTATAAATCTATGGAGAGTTATGGCAGAGGTCGGGTTTTGTCTTAATGGTCAACCGTGTAATTCATGGACGCGACCGATCGCTGGCTCTCCGAAGAGGTTGGAATCTCCGGATTTTCCGTCGAAACGCGTTCGATTCTTCTTTTTACCTCGTTTCTTCTTCCAGAAGAGAAAGCCTACCGCCTCTCGACGAAGGGATCGAGGGAGAGAGAGAGAGTGGAGTAAGGAGAGAAGGACGATGCTCGCGGAGAAACGGTTCCTCAAAGTTCATTACGTCGATACGCGATCTCCTTCCCTTTGGCAAACTTCGAAACTTCAATCTCCGGCATGGATGCCGGAGATCCGTCCACTTCGGCCGAAATTCTCACGGCTCTCGTAATTAAAGCCGGTAAGGCGCTCCGCGAGGGAAGAACCCGGGGCCCTGCCTTTACATTCCGTTGCTGTATACACTATACATATACACCTTCCATCGAAGACTCTCTCTCTCTCTCTGCGGTCGATCGATTAAGTCGATCCCGAGACCGTATTGCTGCACGAGCTCGGAAGAAAAAACGAGCAATACGGTGTTCGGAGGGCCTTGAAAATTTTGAACGTAACGATGGACGCGGAAGAAGCGGTTTCGCGATGATCACCGCCGATCGTTTCTTCGATTCGATGTTTACAGATGTACAGACCCCTCTCGATTATCGTCCAGGTCGTAGTACACGATTATTGTCGAGGCGTTATCTCCACCACTGGGGAGAAACGGGGCGTGGAACCTGTCAAGCGCATACTTTGTAAAATCGAATTTACGAGGATCCGAAGCGTTTCACCCTATAAGATTATTGTCCCGGCACGGGACAATAATCGAGAGGAGTCTGTATACGGTCGTGAATGAAGATCGTGAGGTCAAATGAAGTTGGCCTTTGAAACATAGAATTTGGTGTTGCTTCTAGCTAGACTAGCAATTTGCCATTGGTTACCGAAGATATTGTTCCCGATACCGATGACGGAAGAACGGAATCTCGTTAAAGGGGGCGGAATCGATCGTCTCGGGGACGGAAGGGAGGAAGGGGTGGAGGTTCTTCCTCGGGGAAAGGAACCAAGGGGAGGATCGTACACCCTCTTTGACCCCCCGAAACCCACACTCACCCTCTTCTCTGATTCCTTACCTGGTGAGCCGTCCGTCAGTCGATACCCTTCGATCCCGCGGCATCAATCTCGCGCAAAAATTAATCTTATGGGCCCCGCGCAGCGTTCATGTTTCGCAATAATTACAGGGCTTCGATGGCTGCCCTGTCTCTCTCTCTCTCTCTCTCTCTCTTTTTCTTTCCCTGGACGCTGGGGCCCGGGCCCCGTTTTAATACGGTTTCGCACGAATCTAATATTTCCCCGTATATAAATTATCGGCAATTAAAAGGGGGGAAAAAATGGAACGATCCGGACGGAAAGTCGAAGAACGGCCGTCGTGAAGGCGGAGGGGGTGGACTTAGGGTAGGGGGGGAGCAGGAGGAGAAACAAAAAATGGTAACTGGTCGAGGAGTTGCGAGAAGTTTGCTGTCTAATTTTTACCTGAAACACCGGCCACGGTTTCTCCCCGGCGGAGAAACGACGAACGATCGATTTCGTGCATCGCGAGGTGAGTCGTGACCGCTGAAAATCCCGGAAGACGCCCGCTCGATTCGATATACCCAATTGCGCAGATCGTCTCGTCACGGTTTCGTCGGTTTTCTCGATCATCCCGCGAAGCCAGTATGATTCGCGTTAATTCGAAGAAATCATCGAGGCGAAGGGGTTAGAAGACCAAGAGAGTGGGAAACCGTATTTGATACCCCAGGACAAAAGCAGAGCGCGTCCTCTTCCCGAATACGTTCGATCGAAAACTCGATAAAAAAAACTGTCGAGATTCAAGGAAAGAAAGAGAGGGTTTTGGGTGCTTCGGGAAGGGGTGTCTGTTCCGTGGCGGCGCGAGGGAGAAATATAGGTACATGGAACCAGTCAGTGCCTATTGGCGTTCGACCGGAACGATATCTCGGTGGTGCGGACATAAATCCCGGCACCACGTACACGTTGCACGCCCCCACAGCACGCCCCCCCATTAACTTTTTAATCTCTGGTGCACGGGGCCCAGGCCGGTCGCTACAGCCGCCGTCGCCGCGAAAGAGGAACAGGAAGAGGGTCGCCAGCGCGAAGCTGGATGAAAGAGGAAGGAACGCGCGAGCCGAGGCCGGTCGGATCTCGGGCCTTTTCGGGGTCGAGCATCTAGTTAGCATCCTTTCAGACACGCGGTCTACCAGTCCACCCTGGGTCCCGATGTATCCGGATACTTATATCAACGATCGGGCCCCGGTGCCGGTGGAACCTGTGTTTTTGTCGGCGCGGTTAAGTACGAACCGCAAGGAATTGTCCACCGAGAGAAAAATTCTCGATCCGCTCGGTCACCGATTCCTCTCTGATTTACGATCGGGTGTATAGAACGCGTATACCTGCGCGGGGTGTGCCCCACGCGTCTCAAAATCATTTCTACGTTCGAAAAGATTACGAAATTTCGTATATACAGATTCCTCTCGGTTATTGTCTGGCTTGCTCTACACGATTATTGTCCAGGTGTTATCCCCACAACTGGGGACCCCTTCGTTTTTGTTCCCGAGGCTCGGGCTTTGGGCAAAGAACAGATTTACGAGGGTCTGAAACACTTCTCCCTATAAGATTATTGTTCGTGACAATAATCGAGAGGTGTCTGTATATTTATAAAACTCGATCAACTCGTCACAGTGGATATCATCTTCCGTTGGTCCTTAGATGACAGGTCATCAGGCTGTACCTGTAGACCGGGCAGCGATGTGTCCTAATCCTCGAAAAGTCGCGTGTGTATCGAAGGAGGAACATGGACGTCGGGGGTAGAGGGTGCGAGAGACTCGTCGCGTCGAATTCGAGAAAATTACGAAACACCTCGTAAATACATCGTCGGGCTAAGTGGTTGATTGGCGAGATCGTGTGTAGAAGCGGACTACCGTTAAATTATATCCCGACAAGGCCGGCTATCGCCGCGATCGCGATCGCTCTTGTAAATTAAGGCAACCCGCAGACACCGCCGCGCGGCTATTCTCTTCTTTCCTCGTTCGATTCTATCTCATTCAATTTTTCGCCCCCTCTCTTCGTGTGGGTCACTTGGAAAGATGGCGACGCATCTGCTTTTTTTCCTCCGCCCCTGATTGACCGTGTCTCTATCGTCCACTGGGATTGGAACGGGGAAGAAACGGCGTGGAATAAAAAGAGTTTTCGTCTGGGCAAACAGAGCGAGAAGCAGCTCGTCAACCGTATTATATGCAAAGCCATGGGGTGGTCGTTTAAAACGCAACGTCGACGGCTTTACACAGGCTCTATTTAAGACTCTGGTAAATATCGTAATGACTTGGGATACTGTCGGATCGTGCCGGGGAGAGTTAACCGACTCATTTTTATATCGCGCCCTTATCATCTACTTACCTTCTTCCTGTTGGACGATAATCCCGTCTGCGCTGGGGAATTTCTCGACGGCGGTTAGTTGGACCGACGGGTTTTTCGCGTGTTTCGAGCACAAGTCGTTTCTCCGAGGTTGGTTCCTCTCTTCCTAACCCGCGACACATAAACATTATGATCCGAGGCAACATAAATACCGTCGCATTGGCGGCCGATCGAAGAAAAATAGAGAACGTTCGGAAGGGAGAGGTGGGGCCTCGTCGCCCCGACGAAGAGGGTGCCGCGGAAGGTTCCCTAAACCGCTCGACGGATTTCGGCCTGCGGTTTCCACGCCGTTACGGAACGCGGCCCGCCGCTTTAATATAATATTATTGGCTATTGATAAATTGTCGATAATGATGGGTTAGCCACCCTGGGCCGCGTGGGAGGGAGAGAACGAGAACGGTCTCTTCTCGGGGCAGCTATCTTCTCCTCGGCCCATTCCTCGCCTCGCCTCGTCTCTTTGCGAGCTCGAAGCGAAATTCTTGTTAAAATCCCCCGACCACCGGTTGCCCTCTTTCTTTCTCCTCGCTTCTTTGTTTTTTATTGTTTCATTCGCTCGCTTTTGATTCCAGAGCTCCCTCGATATCTCGTCTCGCCCTCCGTGAGGGGAAACGAACGCCGGAGAGGAGCAGAAAAACGAAAAGGAATCGCGAATATTCAGGCCCTACGCGAATTTTCGCACGATCCGACGTATAGAAATCGATCGGAGGTCTAATGTACCGACCCTCGAATGGCGGTACTCTGTAAATATTTTCGTGACTTTATCTGGAAACATTGAATCGTCTTTACTCCATGAAACTCGCGTCATCCCAGCTTACGTGTCCGTCGATCTTACCTAAACCGTGACCTATCCTATCCCTCCACTCCTTCCTTAAAAAACCTTTAAAACTCCTGACACTTCCCTGAGTCAGCAGATTCTATTTCCAAACATCGGTCTGCGTCTACCGCTGCATCGAATAAACCACATGTTCTCGGATGGAAAAGTCGACCAGCAAAGGGATTAATTAATTAATTAGCGGTAAGACGTTTGTTTATCGGCGACGGATCTTCGTTTGGTTAATTGCGCTGGTTCGTTCCAGGGGGGGGGGGGCAGTCGGGGCGAGATAAGGGAACGCCGCCGCGATCGTCGTCTCGAATTATACAGACGGCCCGCGGCAACGGAAGGGCAACTGTTGCAACCTGTAATTGTAAACGAATTGCCACGCTGTTCGAGGGAATATTTCCCATAGCCGTTTCGTAGACGATCGCTTGCGTCGCTGAGCCAGGAAAAATCCTCGGGGAATCTCCCGACGTTAAGCCTTGTATGGGCAACCAAAATATTCACTAATACAGATTCCTCTCGATTATTGTCAGGCTTGTTCTGCACGATTATTGTCCAGGCGTTATCTCCGGCACGGGCTTCGGGCAGAAAAGATGATTTCCAAAGGGCTTAAACATTTCTCTCTATACGATTATTGTCCCGGCGTGGACCCGAGTTTGGGACAATAATCGAGAGGAGTCTGTACTGCTATATAACATAAATTTTACTTTCATACTTTTCCGAAACTTTTATTTTCCCTTTCTGTAATATATCTGGTGCTGTTTTAGACAAGAGCATGAGAAATTGTGAAAGAAAATTTACAAATGTGTACGTGGATACCTGGTTGCCTACGCAAGGGTTAAATCGACGTTAAATCGACGCAAAACAAACGTGACCGGTAAGGCGTAACCGGACGGGATAGCTGGGGGTCGGCTGTTGGACGATGCAGTGCCCAGGATAATTGGCAATTCCGAGGCTGTGAACGTTAAACAGTTTCCAGGGAGGAAAGTCGACAAAGGGGCTTGTGTGTGCGAGTTGTCGACGAACGTCGCGGATCCTGCGTATGTGCATATGTATATTCAAACTCGCAGGGATTTAATAACCCGTGAACGTTGCTCGTCACAGTCGTTTGCTCGCCGTCGGCGTTGATTCGCGATAGAGTACGACCACCGATACGTTCGGTTGACTCGAAGCCCCCAATTGTTCGATCTTCTGGACAGCTTCTAGGTTCCAGGAAAATGAAACTCTTATCTTCACGATGGTTATCTCGAATCCGTGCGTTTCGCGAACTTCTCTATTCCCGTTCGATTTCCATCCAAGTTTTAAGCGAGTCATCGCACGCGTGGTAGTTTCGTTCGCGTAATAACGTCGCGAATTTAGACACGCGTCCTACTTATCTCTCGAGGAATCGATCACACCGCGGACAACCGACAAGCAAGTCGCGTCAGGCCGATTTCCGCCGACTGGGTTTAATTAACATTTAATTATCACGGTCAAAGATAAAGCTCGTGTTCCAGCACCCAGCTTGTGAGACCTCGACGGTTTATTGAATCGAACAAGCATCCGTGTGAACTTGTTCCACAAGTTTACCTCTCTTCAGCGATCTCTTTTGCAACCCTTTCGTCTCATCCGGTTTCGCTGGAAACCTCGAGAAGCCCAAGGAATCCTCGAGGTTTCCACGAGTGGTCCAAATCGAGAAGCTCCTCCTAATCTCACGGGTGTTTAATTAATATTTAATTAGTCGCTTCGCGGCCACGGAGGAATCGTATACATAAATAAGAACCTCGCGAGAAAACGTAGTGGCGTCGTGGTCGAGGGTAGCTGTCTCCTGGTGGGGGTAAGTTATGACTTAACGAGGGGTTAGCGTGATCCCGGCCACTGGACAAGCCCCGTGGAAGCTTACCGAGCTCGTGTTTAAACGGCTGATTCTCTCCTGACTTCGTCCTTCTGCGCGGCGAATATATAATCGGTTAGCCACGCCGGAAGTGGCTGCCGGTTTCCGTGAGAGAGCCTACATTACGGACGGCCTGGGCCCTGGGCTCTTTTAGAACGGCTAGCCCCGGCCATTTTGCAACATTTTCGCGGCCGGGGATTTTTCGTTCGTTCCTTCCGTGCTGTGATTGTCGCGTGAACCACCCCCTCCGGTGTATTTTTAGCTGCTCTTTCGCCCAGCTGAATATTTAATTTCTAATCGCAGTTATTAATTTCGCGATAGCCCGATTTCTCCTCGCGGTAGCTCGTTGCCGGTTCTATCTTTGGGATCTATCATCAGGCAAGCTCGGCCGGTAATTAGGACGCGAAAAAGTCCAAGGGGGTCGAACCAGAATGAGAGAGAAAAAAAAAAAAAACGAGAGAAGGAATCACGACGGAGAGATCGCGTGCAAGGTGCAAGATCCATTGTCTTCGGAGACTGACCAGGGAGCGATAAAAAAAAAAAAAAAAACAAAGAAAAGAGAAGCAAAAGGAACGCGAGTTTAGGGTTAGAAGAGACGGTGGTCCCTTCACGGGGTCCCTTTGTCGTCCCCGTAGCTTGCGTACCGATGTCTCCCCCGTTTCTGGCTCCCCGAGCGCAAAAACTGAAGCATCCACGTGGAGGGGGAAGGCGCCAACGCTCGCGAGACAATACGACTAATCGGCGACGACGGGTTACCGTGTTCGGAATTCGTGAAAGGGAACGAGCAACGTGGAAAGGAGAGGAGTAATAGTCTCCTTCTCTTCCTGGTGGCCGCCGCCGCCGCCGCCGCGATGTTCTCCGATTTTTCGCTTTCCCTCCGTGTCGCAAAATCGCCGCGCTTTGTTCTTTGGGACCGAAGGAAATTGCCCCTTTTTGGGATCCGGTTTCCCGCGATAGATCGTTGTCGGTCTCCTGCTGGAACTCGAAAAAGGAAAAAAAAAAACAACAGCTGGAAAATTGTGAATTCTCGGTGAAACGAGGCAAGACAGAGGGGGAGGAGCAGCAGGAAGTCGTATTCGATGGCGACGCGTTCGGGAGGAAAATGAACGATCGCGGGCGGACCTGGTGGGCGCGCGAGTAGGTACTTACATACCTCCTCCGACATATATATACCTTTTGCTCAGCTAATGGACGCCGCCTCCGTTCGATATCATCGCAGGCCGGGCCGTTCGTTATCCAAACGCGAATAATTATCTTTCACGGCGGCCGCTAGATCACCGATACATGGACATTCTTCCGCGAGGACAGAAGCTATCGTGCGCGCACGCGGCCTTTGCGCGCCCTCGACCATCTTCTTTTTTTTTTTTTTCGCCTCATTCGCGTGGGTGTTTTCCGTGCGCCTTTGGAGGGATATTCCAACTAAGGAATTCGAACCTCTGTCGTGTTGAAGCGAACGTTAATGAGACGAGAAGCGGTCAGTCGTTTTTCTCCGTCAAGGGGGTATATAGGTATTTCCGGTTCGAGAAATCGAAATTTTTGTTTATTGTTATTTTTCGACTGAGTTACACTTTGTAGATTTGGAGTCTAAAGAATACACATTTACAACGATGTTACTTTTAGATGAGTCGTTCAATGGGTATCGTGTTCACCACATCGACGCAAGCACTCACTTTGATGTCTCGCGTTTTAATTAATTTTTAATATTTTGTGAATTTTTTTGTTTTAAAATGTGCATGTTTTGAATTGTTAAAAGAGCAAATGGTTTTAATTATTTAACTGTCTAATACTTATATGTACCCCCTTAATAATCTGCCAACGGAAAGGAAAAACCGGAAAGCGAGTTTTCAACGACGACTACGTCGATAACGGTAGACATCGATCATTCGATAATGAATGTATAATTAATCATAAATCGGTCACACTTTTATCCAGGAGAGCAGAGTTATCTAATCGATGCATAGTGCGGTAAGATCGATCGATCTGTCGTTGGCAGGAATCAAGAAAATCTGTCGACTCGTCAGAGAAAACGCACTTCCGTGGAGTTGGATTGTTGGTGGATCGGTGCTCGGCGCAATCGGTATCGGGCAATTAATAAACGTCGGTCTCCTCGAGTCGAGCAGGTGTAGAGGCAGCGCGCGCGTAAATATAGAGGAATCGCAGAGGCGCGATGAATAATTTAACCCCTCGAAGGCTAAGTCGATGTTCACGATACACGCAGCACACGATCAGCTCTCCCCAACTCTCTTTATACAGGGTGTTTCGCTTAAAACGGGCCACCTAAATAGCTTCTCTACCTGTGATCATACGAGGAATATTTTTCACGTAATTCAAATGATTTCAAGCTTTGAAAAAAATCATTTTTTAATAGTTTTTTAATTTTTCCTAATATCCATGTATAATAGTATGACCTTAAAATGACCCTCGATTCTAAAAATTTTAAATTTCACTTATATAATTTTTCCCTACCATCTGATTCGTCTCTCAAGACCATTTAAGTTACGGAAAAAAATATATCTCGTATGATCACAGATGGAGAAGATATTTAGATGGCCTGTTTTTAGAAAAACACCCGGTATACACGCACGCCTCGAGAGTATATCCCAGAGACCCGATATATGTATAATTATACGAAAAAAAAGTCCGTTATCGAAGACGCTAGACGTTCCTAATTAAGCGAAACGTACGACGTGCTAATGTTAGACCGAGGATGGATCGAAAATGAAACGTCTGAAACTAGTACATACGTACATATATACATACATCGTGCAAACGAAGAACACGCTCTCAGGATCTGTAACTGCACCGTCGGGAGATTTATGCACGTACGGCGGGATTATTGTCGTTGCCGTGTGTCGTAGGCTACCTGTTATTTTCACCGTGTTCTACCAGCCAATTTGAAACTGCTCTCCGCAAAGACGACGATACGATACTGTACAAGGCTTAATTACGGGTTTCCTCGAACGAGTTTTCCTTCGAGTTTTCCACCCGCGCATCGATCGGGAGAGAGAGAGGAACAGGCGTGTATATGGATCGTCGTGTGTTTGCGTCACACCGGTTCGGAGCCTGCTGGGCATGATCTACGGGGGCAATTAACGTGCACAGCAAAGGAGCCGAGGACAGGGACGTCTTAAGGGCGAGCCCAGGCGTGCACCGAAGGATTGCTTCGCGCGTAATGAATAATTTAGTTTGGCGAAGGCCTGGTGGGCGCACGCCATCGTCCGGCAAAAACTAATGTCCGTTCAGATAAATTACCGATAAACCGGCCAGATAACCATCTAGATAACCGACGGTGCATAAGCGGCAGGCACGCGAGCTCCCACTATTACACACACACACGTACACATATATGGATTTCTATGGAACGCACCAGCCGTTTATCTGGATCCAACAGAGGCCCGCAGATAATTCACGATTATCTGGTGACGTGGCCGAACGCGCGAGCGTCTCGCGAGCTGTTTTTATTATTTACGCGGCTCGGTATATTCCAGGCGACGATAAAACCGTCGCGAAAGCCTGTGGAATTAATCACGAGTCGCGATCGAGTTCGCGAGCAGAACCGTGCCGTTTTTATTTCGTAATGGTGACGCTGGGAGAATTTACCGGGAGATTTTCCACGGTGACGCCCCGACGAAATTAGGTTATGTTCCAACGATGCTTGTTACGCCGTGCTGGACGTCGTCGACCTCACTGGGTAAGCTCTTATTGGTCGATAAATCGCGGAAATCGTTTGGTATTTACTCGCAATCAAACCGACAAACTGCACACTTGTGTTCTTTCCAAACGTTCTCGGGGGGTCGCGAGGGATTAACCTAACCTCACCGACACGATTTCATCGACGTAGATCGACGGATCGACTAAATATTCCCGGCAAAATTCGGTGTCGATGAATCAATTTTCAATGAAATGATAGTCGGTGAGGTATTACAATTGATACTACATCTCCGTTTCGCGAAACATGTCCGATTGCATTTTTTTTCCGGTCAAGTACGTCGAATAGAAAACGTCAGGTACGTTCACGATTCGCTGTAGATAGCAGGTAAAAAAAGGTTGAACGCGTGTCTCGTGGAGGCGCAAACACGGAGTTTCTCGACGGTAGTCGAGGAATTCCTGTTGCCGAGCGAGATAGATCGCCGATTGACGGACGCTCATTAAAGGTCGGTGACGAGCCTCCGAGTTCCACGACGCAGGTGTAACCTGGTCTTCGCTTACGCATACACACCTGGGTGAACGACACCTGCGGGGTGAGACCGCGCTCTAGACCACTGGGAAAATTATGCCGCGACTGGCCGAGAGCCTTCGCGCGTGTAATATTTATCGCGGGTCGTTGTAATTTATTCCACGTCTTTAATCGTTCGAATATCGACAGGATGTTGTTCGTTCACTCGCGATCGAAAAAAGGATTTTCGAAACTCTCGCAAAATGTCTCTGGCGAGTGTCCGTTTCGCATTGAGCTGGAGAACGAGGGGGACTCGGTGTAGTGTCAGATGGAACGCAGCTGATAGTGCCTCATTTCGCGGGCGGGCCTCGCTTTCCACCTCATAATGGATACTCGAAAGATTACCTCTGCGTTAATTGACAAGGCTGCCGGGGCCCCTTTTCACTCTGCCCGTTTGAAAACTATCTGAAATCTCCTCCCGTGTCTTTCGTCGTCGCGGCCCGTGGGGAAAATTCCCATTAATTCGGCCGGAAAGACCAGGCGGAATTGAATCTTCGGGCTCGAGTGGCTAACCGATTCGAAAATTCCCCCCTCGATTCTGTAATAATTCAGTTTCTTCGATGAAATCGTGGACTCTGTGCACTGGGTGAGTCGTTGGAAAAGCCGTGTCATCGATAAAATGTCGAACGCGGATCGATCGACGGGGATTTACTCGTCGATCGCCTACGGTAGGAGCGCGCGCGCGTCCCTCGCGATCCACGGCGTCTTTCCACACCGTAACCTCGGTGATTCGCGTCGACGTTCGTTAGATTCCAGCTAACGGTTTATCTCGATCTCGGATACACGTCTCAATCCGCGATGATTTACAACCCGTTCCATTCCACCATGGACGTTGCATTGTCGCGCGTAAATTCTTCTTCTTCTTCTTCTGTGTACGATCCCTTCCATTGCGAGGAAACAACAATTTTCCCTGGAAGAGGAAGACAGAACGTCCTGGCTTCGCATAGTATCACTCTGATCGGCCATAAAAATCGTCCAACCGCGAAATGAATTCCCTTAAGGAAATCGATCGAAACATGCGAAAATAAAAAAAAAAAATGGGAATGAACGTGTTCCAACTCCATGGCCTGGAGAAAAGAATTTTCAAAAGACACTTAATAATAGAAAATGTTTTTTAAACACATTTTTTAATGGGGACTATAGCCTCCATCCGATTGTGGGATTTGTCGTTTAGGTAAAACGTTGTAATATTTAAAACCGTGTATATATTCGTAAATATTTCGTAAACTAATCTGCGGTTGAAACAAATATTACTGTACCGAACCTCATTAAAAAGCCAGCGTTACACCTGGGGACCTCTCTTGTGGATGCCAAGACGCCTTCGAACGCTCATCGAGACATTACTGCAGTACCAAACTGTTCCTTCAGACGTCACTGATGTAGATAAATTCACGCGTGGCTATACAAGACGTATAAAAAACCCATTGGATTGAAAGGACTTAGCAGCTATAGTTCCCAAACGGTCGCGAGATTCGCCCATGTTGGGAACTACAGTTCCCATCCGTACCGAACGTATTAAATAACAACCAGACGGTTCTATCGTTCCTTCGTAATTACATCTTGTTCTTTCTGGCCCCACCATTCCCCACCGGCTGAACACGGATAGTTTAAAAGTCGTTTCGAGGAAGAAAATCGACTAACAGCATTTTTCATCGGGCAGTCGCAGTGTCGGGGTTCGGTTGGCCAGCGTGCGTGCATTTGGCGATGATGGCGGGTGGGCAGAAGAGGGACGACGAACCGGAGGGGAAAAAGGGGAGCATCGGGGGGAACCGAAGGGGCTTACTAGAGCGTTGAAAATTGAAAATTCAAAATGGCCGATATTTCCGGCCGACGGGACCGAAACAAAAAGTCGCCCGGCGTTCATTATGACATGCATCGCTGTGTACGCGCCGCTGTGATTTGCACTGCTTTCGTTGCAGAACACCGTCGTTCTTCCGTTGCATTCGACACACAGGACCCCGCCCGTTTCAATTGATACATACGCGCAATTCCATTGAACAACAACCAAAAACTCGAACAATCGAGATCGAAAACCTCCGAGTCATCTTCACTTCCATCGCATTCTTCTTCTGGAATAAGTAATTCGACTCTGTGAATAAGAAATTCCAGCGTTAAATTGCATATAACCCGCAGCTGCAACCTCGTACTTCATGCGGTGCAATTTTTCACCTGATCCCAATTAGATATACGATCCGTGCGCGCGAGCGACGACGTTCTGCAGAGATACTTCCCGTTGAGCAAGTTAGCATTTTTAACGGTTGTCGAGTCTGTAGAATCGTCGAACCTTTCGATAATTTAGGTAGAGACGAAACAGAGGATCTCGAATAGGTAGTCGATCTCTTGGCTTGAAACGTATATCCACGGATACCGCCGCGTGGTTCGTAGACAGTTCTCCGAAGCCGCGTGTCGTATCGACAGGCTTTTTCTCCGTGGCTGGTAGAGGCTTTCAGGGAATCTCTGGTTGTCGACACGGTCGATTAGCCGATCGAGAGGCCGGCTCGGGATTTCGTTAATGCGAGATAAAAGCCGTGCGTCGTTTGCCAACGCGACGAACAAACGAACAACCTACCGCCACCGCCATCGTCGCTCTCTCCTTTTTCCCTCTTTCCCCGTGATTTTTGCACAATGCCCGGCCGAGCGACGGGGGCTTTGTTTTAAAATTATCAACGCGTCGCACAATCGGCCGCCGCCTCGCGTCCAAAGAACAAAGAACGAACGTTCGCGCGCGCCTCTTTTGCCGGGCTTGTTGTCCTCTGTGTTCGGTGCTCTGCTCGGTGTTCGTTGTCGCTGCACACACCCAACCACCCCCGGCACATTCGAACGGGTGTCTCTCATCCCCCCGATAACTCACCGAGAACTTGCAGCATCCACGCTTCTTCCTGTACCCGTCCGACTGTCGATGCGGGGATGCACGCGCTCGTTCAGAACGACGCGATGGATTCGTCCTTCGACCGACTGCCGCCTATCCTTTCAACCCTTTCGAGAATGTATATACATATATTGCCAGTTAGGTACGCGAATGATTCGATTGGACGTTAAATATATTCGCCTCTCGACTACCGGTACACTTACCGGTAACCGCAATAAACACATATTAATACTGTCATTACAGGAAGTTTTCGCTTACCTTGTACAAGAGTGTAAACTATTGTACTAAAGGGCAATGCCCGTTTACACCAATCGTAATAATAATACGCACACAACAGTACCGTTCCGCCTAGCATCTCGGTTTTACTGCGCGAAGATACACGATTATTGTCCAGGTCAAGTGCATACTTTGTTGCCCCTTAATTTTCTTCTCTGAAGCATTTCTCCCTATAAGATTATTGTCCTCGAGCGGACCCGAGTTCGAGACAATAATCGAGAGGAAACTGTACATATATAACTTATAAATAAATATACCTTGTGAATTTGAATTAACCTTCGGCAAACGTTCTCGAGCTCCCGCCAGGTGAAATCGTACACGTTGATCGTCGCGGAAAGGAGGGGCAGGGGGCCGTTGCGACACAAATAATCGGCGTCGAGGCGTCCGGTTAATAAGGATGCTCGGGGAACGTCTAAAAGCGAAATGCAACCGTTAGCAGATGACACGAGAAATCAACGTATACGCGAAATGCAATTCACCGGGTCGGATTGGGTAATGAGAGGAAGACAGAGGGGAGGGAACATCCAAGACGGTCATTACGTCGATGGATTGCTGTTCTCCGACGTTGTACGATTTCGCTATAAGGCGCTACCTACCCGTTCAGATAAACGCCGATGTTTATCCGGACGGGACGAACTCACCCTTCCCCGATCCCGGCGCGATAACACGTTTACGCATTGATCGTAGCGAAGATCGGTTGTATGACACAAGAGTGATACGTATCGTCGGTTGTCCGTTGCTACGGATGTCATTTTCGAATTCACTACCTCGTTTATTATACGTTCACCCGAGACGGCCCAGTCTTAGCGGTTCTTCGCGACTGATTCCGAATTGTCGTTAACCGTTGGATCGATCGATATTTCTACCGCACCTTTGCTGCAATTCTCGATCGTGTACATCTACTTTTTTGCGTCGTGGAATGGTATATTGTATAATTTGGATAACAACCGACCACCGTATATAATTGTAACAGTTCGAGGCGGGTTATTGTCGCGATGATCGCTCATCATGTTCGCGTGGCGCGTTCCAACGAATTATCGTCGAGAAGTTTGGCCCAGGAAGCAAGCAGCAGCAGCTGATCATACCGGAACCGCATTTAAATACGTAATCGACGGGCTAATGCTCGCGTTTTGCCCACCTCGAGAATTGTGGGTCTCTCGAATTCCCGGGCTGGCACGATCCAACCGCAGCTTGATTTGCTCTTTCGAGCACCTGTCCTCGCGCAGCCGGGCACGCGAGAACGATCGCGAACCGCAGAACAACCCTCCTAAGCGTGCCCCGAAACCTGAAACAATTACAGAATCCTCCCGATTATCGTCCCGAAGTCAGGTCCGTATCAAGACAATAATCGTATAGGGAGGAATGCGTCAGACCCTCGTGAATTCGTTTCTTAAACACAAGCGGAGGACTAACAAAGTATGCGTTTGACAGGTGCCACTCTCCAGTGGCGGTTAGGGAGAAATGCTTTAGACCCTTGTAAATTCGTTTTTTGCTTGAAGCTCGAGCCTCGGTAATAAAAGCGAAGGGGCAACAAAGTGTTTGCTTGACAGGTTCCACGATTGGACAATAATCGCGCGGTACAAGCCAGACAATAATCGCGAGGAGTCTGTACTTACCTTCAATTTCGTCATAAAGTTCACGGGCGAGAAGTTGTGATCGTTCGAAATGTAAAAAGTAAGAGAAATTCGTGGGGGAACGAAACGTAGGAGCGCGTTGCTGGCGTCGACAGAGGACGCAATAATGGCCGCCTGGAGGCCGGAGCAGGAGGCGGAGGAGGTGGCGGCGGAGGAGGAGGAAAAGTTTGAAAAAGTCAGGATGGCGCGGCGAGGCTAGCCAGCCGAGACCGACGGTCACGCGAACGCAACCGCGTCTCACTTTGCCCGTCGGGCTGATTCGCGAATTGAACAGAACAATGCAATAACTCTCTAACGAACCGGTGGATTCCGACTTTACGAACAGGCTTATCAGATACACATTCGAACCGAGCGCACACCACAACGCTTACGATTCCTTGCGAGCAATTACCATTCATGAGATGCTCTATCTTCCATGGAGGTTGAATACAACCGGGCAAAGGTGGCCGATTCCTCGACGCTTACCCCGCGTATTTTTCGAACGATACGAAAGTTCGCGGGTGACCGCCAAATTCGATGACCATCAATCTTTATGGTTGGTCCGTTATACCTGTGATCGAGGGAAAGCAGGGGACGCCGAGCGAACGGATAGCTCACTGTGTTTAGTATACGGTGAACCGTGAGCTGAGATACATCGGAATTATTACCAGTGTCGATAGGTGTGTGCGCATTGTTAGGACCGTAACCGTGAGCGATTTTTATTTTTTAACGGGAACGTGCGAGAGGAATACGAAGAAAAAGAATAACAACATCAAAACAAAGAACGAAGACAGTTGGCAACATCGAGGAACGAGGAGAAACTCCTGTGTGTGTGTGTGTGTGTGGTGTATAGCGATCGTCGAGGTGGAACGGCGACCACGCGGGGAATTATCATAATTTCATAATTAGCTCGTTCCAGGGGTCCCTCCCGGACAGTCTCGAAGGCAGCAACGTTTAAACGCTCCTCGGACACGGTACCGCTTCTGCATCTCTCCTTCGTTTCTTTTATTCTCCTTTATCCCGTCGAGCAATCTCGACTTCCGGAAAAAAGAAGGTTGCGTGGGAGTGTCTCGAGTTATCCCTTTGGTCGTGATTTTTGTTCAATCGCCCCCGAACGGATTTTTCCGTCCATGTCGAATGGATCACGTGCAATTGTTTTCGATCGAAAACGTAACACCAAACGTGGTATGCCTCGTCGAATCCCCGTAATAAGTTGACCGCCTAAACGCGATTCAAGCCTAGCCTCGAGCCGATAAACGTCGGCTGGCTCGTCGCATCGTTACTCTCCTCCGCTTCCGTCGAGGAACGATCGGTATCGGAGTTGGTTTCGTGCAAGGGGTGGGTTCCTCGGTTAACGAGGAAGCAACAAAACCACGAGTATGTTGCTCGTTGAGCTTTCAGTCTCTCCCTTCCTCTCCGCCCCACCGACCTCTTTGCCTCTTATTTTCTTTCCTCGGGAGAGAGAGGATGACTTATCGACTGGGCCGCGAGCACACGGAAACGGACGTGCACCACGCTCACCAGGCCTCCTCCCCCCTTTTCCCTCGCCGCCTCTCTTTTCCTCGGACGTTTCTCCCTCTGGACGCGCATTATGTAAAGCGCGACGGTTTATTTCGGCACGAGAGCCACGTCTAGCGTTATCAGATCGCGTGTTCACGAGCCACCAGGCCAGGACGACGATGTAGGCCAGGTCTGTCCACGTTGTCCGCGTGGACGACGACGACGACCAGACCTGGGTGCTCGATTAGCTAGACCAGAGGACATTTTTCATTCGGTGTACCCCAGCAAGATGATCGATGAGCTTGGACGATCCCTTGCGCGATTTTCTAATCCTCCAGAGCCACCGCCATTACCACAGAAGGTGGAGGTTCTTTACCTTTCACGCGGGGGCCGTCGCCCGTGGCTCGATTCAGGGAACCGCAAATTTTTTGGAACGTTCACGAAAACACATGGTAGACGAAGGATCGTGACGCGTTGACAAGATGCCTCAATAAAGCGAATACATAGCACGGTGTTCTGCGGTTAGTTGAACCAACAAACGCGTTTACAGGGCTTTGTGTATCCGCGCCGCAAGATCGTTCAGGCTGCCTATCATTTCCATATTATTACGGTTCTTCACCTGTTCCCGGGGTCCCTCCTTTCCGAGCCATGGACGACAGCGTTAGTTCCGAATCTGGACGTTTCCAACCGGTTCTCGGTGCTCCGCCACCGCCGCCGTGTCGGCCGAGCTTCTTTTAGTTTGATCGCGCACGCGCGTCACGGAAGCATTGTTATTTTACCGTAATTTTCTCTCCCTTCGTACCGATCATCGAGTCACCCGATGGACTTTCCACGCGTCTTCGAGGGACAGGAACGTGTTTTTTTATTTTTTTATTTTTGTTTCCATTCAGGTCGAGACGTATTATTGGCACGTATTTCCGGTGCTCTTATCGGACACTTTCTGTTTGACTTTCGTGCGACCAAGTTTCCTTTTTCCATCGATTGCCCACGTTTTCCATGAATGCAATAGAACGGCCACACGCGGTTATTCTCGAGAACGTCTGCCATTGCTACCGTTAATTTCGATCGGAACAACGGACAGAAAGTGAGATGTTATTCCGGGGATAATCGATTCTCTCGGATGGTTCAGCGTCGGGTAAAAGGGAATCGATAAGGACGTCATAAAAATGCAAATAAATTTGACGGAGTGCTGTGTAATCGAGAGCGACGATCGGCTCCCGTTCCATTTCTGTCATTGTCCAGTGGCCTCTCCGGTGCTCTCGATATTCCTATTCATATCGAGGTCGCGCGCGGTTGAAAGAGCCTCTGGTGTCATCGCGACAGAAGAACCAAGAAGGAGTAGGGAGGAGGACGGAAGAGTGGAGAAGGGGGAGAAGAGAGGTTAATTTAAATAATAACGTCGGTGGCTGGGACTTTTAAAAGCTGCCTGTCCCATTCCGCCTTACATGGCACGACAAGATTAGATAAAAAGCGGCCGAGAGAGGGGCCTCACCTGGATCCCTTCGCTTATATCACTTCGAAAAAGGCACTTTATTCCTTATTCAAATTAGTTTCAGGCTGCTTTGAATACAGAACGGGCCGCGCACGCGCTTAAAAATCCAGCCGCCGCCATTACAATACAAAAGGATTTTTGGTCATGCGGGAATAAGGAGAGAGAATCGTTTCCGGTGGAAATCTCTGCGTCCGTGGTTTCCACCGCGAGCTTTCTCTCCAGCAACATTGTCGAGCGTTCGTTTCGATTTCATTGTCTCCAGGGGAAGTATTAAAAAAAAAAGGAACGAATCAGGGGAGGACCTTGAAAGCGCGGAAGAAGGGGTTGGAAACTCAATGGCGGTCAGACGTTCTGGTATCCTTAATGAGAGGCCGGTTGCTCCGAGTGTGGACTCGGGCGGTCGCGTTGCCACATAGGAAGAATGCACACACTCGTCCGAGTGTTGCATGCCTCCGTTTAAACGCGAGGAAACGTTCCTATCAGATAGCACATTCGCCTTCGAACGTGCGTGCACCTCCTTACTGCATTCGGAAACAGCCGGTATATTACGTATGGTAATTTCCTAATTGCTTCATTTCAATCGGTAGGTACCACAGCTTTCCCGGGCCGTCGGTGTCCGCGGGCCCCCGAAAGCGTGAAAAAAAAAAAAAAAAAACAATTATTGTTCCACGCGTCGTCGATCCGCGTGTCAGATCCGCCGTCCGATCGTTATCCGCGGTTCGGCGCTCGTCAAACGGTTTCTGCTAGGTGTATTTCTCGTGGCCCCTCTAAACGAGTAAAGTAGTGTGCCTGTTGCCGCTGTTGCTTTCGGTTCTGGTGGCAACGACAACGACCACGTCCTTGTGGAAGGGCAAGAGGAGGCGATCCTCCCCCGCGGGGCAACGACGATCGGAATTAACACGTAAGGGAGAGGGAAGAAGAGGCGCGAGCACAGGTGCGTTGTCAGTAGCGGCGCTACGTTGGCGCAAAAGTCCCCGCGAAGGCCTGGTTGGCGATGGTTGGTGGTGGTGGTGGTGGCTAAAGAGGCAATCGGCGCCTGAGCACCCGCGCTGCTGCGACACACAATGACCGGATTGCTTGAATTATGGATGCCCGGAGTCTTTGTCGGTGGCCGACTCGGTCGGCGAGCGATCACACGCGACTGATAATTCGCGGAGTTTTCGGGGCCCTTAAGCTCTCTCTCCTCCGAAGAGAGGAGAGAGAAGAGAAAGGTTGCTTGTACGTGTACGTAGTGCGCTCGAGTCCGAGAATGGCCGTCGGGCGTGGGTGATGCGGGAATAATGATGGGGGGATGCGCTCGGTGGGGGCACCGTGAGAGATTTTAGAGACCGATTGTCCAAGTGTGTCTCGCGCTGCCGCTCGAACCATGTCCACCGGGACGTTCGCAAGCTTCCGAGAAACGTCACTTACCAGCCAGCTCTCTGTCCCCCCATCCACCTCACTATCTTTCTTCGCGAGAAACCCACGGGAACACGTCGCTTTGCCACGCTAACGCGACCGACGAGGATCTTCTCTGCTCGATTCCACGTTACAGACTACTTTCGATTATTGTCTGGCACGATCCACTCGATTATTGTCCAGACTTTATCCCCATCGTAGGGGGACGCCGCTTTTGTTGTCGAGGCAAAGAGACGAATTTACTCGGGACAGTAATCGAGAGGGGGCTGTATATCTAACGATTCCACCGAAAATCCAGAGACGATTGTTTTCCGTCCGAGACAGTGGGGCAAAGCTACTTACCGCGATAGAGTCCCTTTCGTAAGCAGTCGAGGTTTCCTTCAACGAAATCAGGCGGGATTTCGTCATCGCGACGTCTTGCACCAATTTAGCAATCTCTCGCGCTGCCATAGAGCCACGGAGGTTCACGTAATTACCGCGATTAATAACCGCGGCGTCCGTTCTGTGGAAATCGTCGGTGGAAAGTCCGCGAGATAAGCCGGAGGTGCGAGCATTAACGCAAGCATCGATTCCGTTTGTAGAGAGGAACTTGTTAGTTCCCGAGGATTCGAGCCGGAACATCGACTGTAATCGGGCTAAGAATAAATCTTTGCGGTGGATCGCGAACGATGGAATTGGACGAAAAGGAAAAAAGCGATCCGGGGATAGGAAGGACGCGAACCGGCAAACCGATTTGCCAATCAGGGATTCGCGAAGCGCGAAACAACGAAACGCCAGGCATACCGGAACGACAAATGCGGCCACGGGGGCGAAAAGACAAAAGGTGCTAAGTTAAGGAGGCAACGAGAGACAGAGAAAGAGAGAGAGAGTTGGAGATCCCGTGGAGAGAATCCTCGATGTATTTGTGTTTGTTTGTTCGATCCCACCTTCGCCTACCGCCTCTACGATCGTATATTTTCGCTTGGTCGCAGGTCGTTGGAGCTGCGGCACCGGGGCCCGCACGGCATTCGCGGAATGAAGGCGTACGGGGGCTTAAATCCTCTCGGTTGGGAATAAAAACCGGCACGTTGAGGGACACGGTCCTAACTCACCGGCCGATGCCAGTCGAGGTCTCGAGTGCGAAAATAATCGTCAGCTTTGTTGCACGCCGCCTACACATGCGTCGACATGCTCCACGCGCACTCCCGTCGGTCGGGCCCCTCTCCCCTCTATCTCTCCCCCACCCCCCTCTCCTTCCGCTTCTTTTTCTCATCGGGGGATCACCGACGACGGTGATGTTGTAATCCATCGCGGGGAGAGAGAACCGCGGGATTTAATTAACCGCGGCGCATCTTGTAATTGCGGGCGTGGTATAAATCAGGATTCTTGGAATTCGGTCCTCTCCGCCAGTATGACGAGTACCTCTTCTCGGAAGAATCAAAGAGGCTCCGATTGAACGGACCGCGCCAGCCAGAGTAGCATCGTCTATCGCGGGTGTTCAGCTCTGAATGGAACGCAGATGGAATAAAGAAACAGGAAACCCGCGGGAGATATACATCGTAATTGCCTGGCGAACAATTATAACCGGGACTGGAACTCCGAGAATATGTGCATTACGATCTGGAGGCCGAACGAAAACAAACTATTGAGTGATAAAGTATCGACCATAGGAAAGATCCTTCGAAATCACAGGATTGGGGGGAACTTCAGATTAACTGGTAGTAGGGGAAGCTTGCCGAATTTTTCGACCACTACTGTAACTTGTCAAGTGTGAGCAATCTCCGTCGTATAATATAGACGACAACCACCACTGTTAGACACATAATGTCTATCATATCTGCACAAATTGCTTATATATATACGGTTTCTATCCGTAAAATCATTAATCTAGTATAGAGAGTATTAAAACTCTAGGACTTTCCACTTGCCACTCGGACACTTTCAACTACAGACTCCTCTCGATTATTGTCCCGACCTCGGGTCCGCTCCGGGATAATAATCGTATAGGGAGAAATGCTTCAAACAAAGGCAGAGGGGCAACAAAGTATGCGCTTGACAAGCTTCACGCCCACAGTGACAGGAATAACGCCTGGACAATAATCGTGTAGAACAAGCCAGACGATAATCGAGAAGAATCTGTATTTTTTGTATTAGGTACGATGTCCGAAGACAAAAATTTCTGTAAATCGTAGACTGTAACCTCAAATACAGTTGTACAAAGTAATTTATTTGTGACTTAAAATAACTTATGAAATACGCAAAGTTAACTTATCGAAAAACCCTAAAAAAGAGAACAACTACACAGGACAAATTACAGTGGTGGACCAAAAATTCGAGAACGTTCCCCTAATAAGACTGTACCATCGCGATTCCATTGCTTTGAGTAAATAACAAGTCTAAACGATACACACGGTCCGTGTACACCTGAAATCTGACAAACCGTAAAATTCCTCGCGGTTCGGTCGGATACGTATCTTGATTTTACACCCTACGTTTATGATTTTCTCTAAGATACAACGGCCGTGTTAATAGGGGGGTTCGCGTAACACAATACTCAATCCAAGAGAGGGGGGGGCTGGCCTTCTTCCAGCTAGAACCACGGCTGGGTTAGGGCCCCTCCACGGTTCGCGTGCGGTTTTCAACAGTCGCGCGCGTGTTGTTCCGTCAATTCTATAATAAATGCGTTTCCACCGGGCCGCAATCGCGGCGTCGGCTACTACCGGACTCCGATGTAATTTCCAGCGGACAGAGTTTACGAGCGCAGCTGCGAATCGTCGCAATTGAATTCGTACTTTACGAGGCGACACGCGATGGAATCGTACCGGGGCGGAGGCCGAGAGGATTCGCCGTTTGCGCCACCGACACCGGCTCGACTCCTCCGGGCCCGGCCACGACCGACCGAGGAAACGGCTAATTGCATTAATTACCGATCGCACGCTTATTCGCGACCGCGAAACCCTGCTGCCTCGTTCCTGGAACGATCCGCGGAAAGAATCGAAAAAGAAACTGAAGTCAGACCAAAAACATTGCGTGGTATTCGGCTGATCGACAGGACGTGTCGCAACTTTCATTCGCGAGTAGTCTTCCGAGATCATATTATTTATTAAATGGGCAATAAGCCCTTTGGAATATGTGTAATCATTGTCTGTGCCGATTCTCATGCAACCAGAAGACAAGGAAGCCAACAGGTGTGATCTGTTGACTAGCCAGAAAGATGAGTACATAATGGGGTAGTAATTGTTGCTTACGCAAAAGGCTTGTTGGATGACCAATCTAGATACCTGTTGACTTTGAATCACTCTATGAATAACTGCAACCGTGCTATTCTGTCTTGAACAACTTAAGTCACCCATATTTTGCCCAATCTACTTACTCATTCTGTACCAAGGACCATGAGCATCTTCTTCCTACCACACAGCGATGGTGTATAAGACCCTACGGAATGTCAGACCTAATTCGGACAGATACTTGAGAACTCCGATAATATTAGTTTACAATTATTACATTTACGTTATAGATAGTAAGTATGCGGTAGATTCGGATACCCAGTTTTGCCCCACACGAGATAATTTACTAAACATTAAATATTTTCACTTCAGCATTCGGTAAAAGCACGAGTAAAACGTCGAAAGACTGTAGCATAGAATTCGATACTTACCATAATAGATTCTTCAAATCGAAGTGCAATAAAAAAGCGAATTCACTACTAGCACAACACTGAAACTTTTTAAACTCCTCTGGATGAAATACTACGACATTCTTTGCTCTGTGGTTGATCTCGTATTGTGAGATCCACTGGAATGTAACATCATACGTCGGCTGCATCTCGCATAAAAAACAATGGTACCCAGTTATGACCCGTCTACCCGGTTTTACCCTACTTTCCCCTACGTGTAATTGAATAAACCTCTTCAAAGATTTTGTAAAAGTGTTGCACTCGATTCCGGGAATCCAACAGTCGCAGCCTTTATTGGAAATGAATTTTTTAGAGAAGGAAACTTCTGGGACAATGGGATTCGTTTGGTTATCGGCGGGAGCCTCCCGTTCTAGGGCCGGTGGAGAAAAACCGCGTCGGTTGGCAGGCCGAAACGAAACGAAACGGAACGAAACGGAACGAAACCGGAGGAGGAAGTCCAGGCTGGCGAGTTCCCGCGGGGCACTTCGAAAAGTCTCTCTTGGTTGTCTTTCTCTGTGTGTTGGCTTCTTTTCTGTTCGCGTCGAAGCAACGACCGGGAACGGAGGCAGCGGCGGCGGCTCGGGCTCTCGAGTTCAACCGAAGTTAGCATCTGCTCTCTGGGCCTCGTAATATGCGTGCTCGATATCACGGCACGGGATCTGAGATGCGTGTCCGCGATATCACGCACTCGTGCACGCGTCTCCTCACCGACTACGCTCGTCCTCTATCTCCCTCTCCGTTCGTTTCTCGCTGTCGTTCCTTTTCCACGCGCAGCAACGGAGAATTGTCTGGTCTCGCTACCGCGGCAATTCGCACAGCGCTCCTTCGCCGCGCCGCGGAACACGAGGGGGAAAAAAAAAAACAAGCACACAGGCAAAAGAACAGAAGGAATAAAGTAGGGACGTTGAAAAAGGAGAAACGGGGAAAGGGAAACGCTCTGACACGAAAATAATTGTAATTCTAAAAGGCTAATTGAGAAGTCGATTAAACGAATTACAACGTAAACACTCAATCAGTCCTAGAAACGATGAATCTCTCGAGGGTGTACACCTACGATTCTTTCTTTCGCGCTGATCGTGGTTTTGATCGTTGGTATGCATTCGATACATGGATCGATTCGGTTGGGAGCGTAAAAAGTGTGTACACGCGGTTCGATAAATCACGAACGAGGGATATACCCAAAGTTGGATCGTGGGACAGAGTTGGTAGTGGTTTGAGTGGTGGTGGGTTCGTGTGTGCGTTAATTAGTAACGGTCTTAACCGAAGGGCCCGACGACCGTTCGGTATTACACCGCAGGTTCTCTCTCCAACCCCATCGGCCTACTTCCGTCGCGAATACATTATCAGGGTGGCTGTTTTTTGTCGCGACGTTTCATTAAGGAACACGCGGGGTCTACCTCCTTCTCCACCCCAGATGTCGCTCGTCCCGTCGTCCGTTGACGGGGAACAGTCGACGACCGCAAACGAACCGGTGATACGCAACGATCCTCCTCAGTCCCACGGATCGTAACTCACCTGTGTAGGAGATCTTACGGGACAGGCGGTGTGTGGAGACGTTTCTTGGATTTTTGGTAGCGGCCGCTAGCTGGCGAGTTTTCTCGCAAGCGGTAATTAGAGCCTTTGGCTACTTATAGGGCTCCGCCGAGAAGCAACCCAGCCGTCTTAGGGGTCGTCTACCGTCAGCCCTACCGACGAGTCTTGGTAGACGATTCCCGAGACGAAACGCCATTTTTTTTTTTATCCGTCCACACCTGTCACGTGAGATCCGTACGTTTCGTCGAGTTTTCGTCACCGTGCAGACACCGGAGTAGTAAGGGTATCGATCTTCCTCGGTCGTCCTCAATTTGCTTTCGCGTAAGATCCCCCTGGAGCGTGCGCGCGTATAAAAGTACGTATTCACCCGAGGTATGCGGTAGAAGAAGCGAACGGAACGGAGCGGAGGAACGTTGCAATCCACCCCGCGATAGGAGTGGACGGTCCAGCGTGTGTATCCCCTGTTATTAGGGACAATTTCCAATTGGCCGCGGGCTCCCATCGCGGGCAAGAGCGAGCGAGCGAGATCCACGGTATGCACACTCCCATGTTGCAGGTATACATACATGGTTACGAAAAACACGAGCGCGCGTTCTAGAGTTCTTCTCGTAAGACAACACACGTGGGGGAAAAAGGGAGGCACAGAATATTCAGCACTACCCGGGGGTAAGCGCGTATAGGAAATCTTCTGCGCGGGAGACACGGGCGTACAGGGTGTAGCAAAAGTAATGGAACACCCGATCTTCGATGGAAACATTCAACGAGAAAATCTACGATGATTTTTCCCTCGAAAGAGGACGTAGTGAGGATTCCTTCGTGCAAACATTTTAAGACGTGTCTGAATACCTCGGGAGCAGGTTGGGATTTCGACGGGAACGCGAGGCTGTCGATATTTTCGCGAACGCCGTGTAGATTCGCGCGGTTCAGAGCTCGGCTCTCCTCTATCCAGGTGCATCGCGAGCATATTGTATGATAAGCAGCCGTTGCATTTTTGCCACGAGACCCCGCCGGGGGCCATCGAGGCACTTCCAAGTTCGAGCCAGACGCCGGGAGAGGGTGGAAAGGATAAGCGTGCGCCGTGCAAAAAGGAAAAAAGAAGAACGACGATCACGGGAGGAGCATTGGAGGATACAACGCGGCCCCGTGAGAAGGGAGAGGTCGGGACGTATAATCATTGTGATTATCTTGTATTAGGTATTGACTACGGATTTGCATAATGCGGTACCTACCCAAGGCACCCTCCGATCCAGCTCGCGCGTCCAGGAAACCGATCAACTACCCCCGGTACAGTTTCTTGCCCATTTCCGATCCTCTTCCTTTTGCTGGACTTGGGTTCGTTCGTTGGCCCGGCTAATTTCCAAGATTCTCCTTGCCCTCGGAACGAAACGAACGTGCGTGGACGGAAACGGAAGAGTTTCCGGGCGGCGAGAACGTCGCCAGATTGGGTGGAGTAGGAAACCAGGTGAGAGGAGACGGTTTTCAGGGGACGACTGAAGCGTGACCGAGAGCACGCAGACCAAAGATAACGATCCCCAACGATCTGGATCAGAAAACGCATCCAGGGTCGTGAACGCGCACGCATATGCACACGCACGGGTGGTGCAAGATGGCCCAACGAAACGGAGTGAGAGAGAGCCCGCCGAATGCTCTCGTGGAAATGTGAACGAGACGGAAGCGAAGATTTTAATCTAACCCCGAAACGAGGTCTCGGCATACGGGGCCGCATTTCGTGGGACCGTCGGCCAGTCATTTGGGCAACGACGACTAATTAGCGAGCTTGCGCGACCGTGAATCGAATATTTTTCGGCCGGGAACGACAGAAGGTTGGATTACGTACTCCGTTTTATGATCGAAACATCACCGGGGTCTGACAATCGAAACAACCGGACCAAAGTCTACAACGGTAAAGGAGTCGCGCGCAACCCACGTGTGTCTTTCTGCTCGCGTGAAAATAGAACCGGCATTGTTACGACCTATCGATCGTCGATCGCCGTCCGGTAGCAACAATTCTCATCCCACGCTAGACGTCGCGGTTTCCTGATCCGCGCGAGAACAGCCAATTCTCGCGTAGAGAAACGCCGGTTTCAGTTTCACCAATAATAACACACTTGGCTGCCTAAACTTTTCTCGCGAACAGAACGCTGGTTAATAATAATGATAATAATAAATTAGGAAAATACACACCACTAGCCATTGAAATAAAGGACATAGAAACATCCAGAAAGCAGTGATACTACTCACATGCAACGTGGTCAGGAAACTCGTGAATCCACTAACACAAATATTGTGAACTTCTATTTTACTTGGTTTTAACCCGTAAAATAGAGAGAAAACTCAGTGTGGAAAGCGTTGAAGAGAAACTAAACAATAATATTAATAATAATATTTATTTCCACGGGACAAAGCCCATTAATTTACAATAAGATTACATTATATAGGTGTCATGTCTGCAAATATACATATGTAACGAGTTTATTGGAATATTTAGCTCAAGGTTTGTTGCGTTCTATTTCCCGGTAGATTTTAGTCTCGAATACATTGGTGTCCGGATTAAGAATATTCGATCGGAAACATGGACTGATTTTTCGTCCGTTGCGCTGGCTACCGGACAAGATCCACACAGGGGTTAGTCGAGTCAGCACCCCGAGTTATCATTCAAGGCACAGCGAATCAAAGTGACTTCGCGATTCGCTCGCAACCCTTCCAAGAAACGACGTAGGCGTAGTTTCGCGTCGAACCGGTGCAGAACGGTAGGCGTAGTCGCGGCCAGTTGCAACGCGTACATACCGATGGGAGTTGGAACAAGAGGAACGAAGAAACTATAGGAGGGTCGCGGGAGAGGGTCGCGGCGCGACGGGTCCGCGGGAGGAATTATCGGGGTCTCTCGTTTGCCTACGGGCCCCGGCGGACCCTCGTGGAGTAGCTAATGCAAGCGACCATTACTCGGATGGTGAACCAATGGAGAAGATCCCCACGCCCCCTTCGAACTTACTCCGCGGAGACGGCATGCAAATACGCGCGTGCAGGATGCACCCAAGGATGCGCCTCTCTCTACCACCGACTCCCCCTACCTTCCTTCCTTCCTACCTTTCTTTCTCTCGAGTAAATATTTCTCGGAGGGAATCTATGAGCGCTGCTCGGACGCATCGACTCTGTGATCCGACCAAGAAGCCTCTTAAAAGTCTCTCGCTGGAGTTCGAGGCGCAACACGATCCAGGGATCAGAATTTCTCACCGACGACTCGGGGACGACGTTACACTTTTGTTCCGAGCCACAAAAGAGGGAGGAGATACGAGGAGGAGGATCAAGAGCAGCGAGGTGACGGGGGTGAAGGCTGGGGCTGAAGGGGTTCAATTCAAAAAAAGTGAGACCTGACGCTGGTAAACAATGGCCAATGATAAATACGACGCATTCCCACAGCCCATTATAATCTTATTGTTGGACTTGTTTCTCGTGTGCAGGTGGCAGCAGCGAGACCACGGAGGGCCACGGCGAGAAGGAGGACGCGCTAGAGAATGAGAAAGAGAGATAGGACACCGGTTAGAGAGATATAAACGAGTACGGAGAACCGGGGAACCAGAACCAGAGGGAAGAGAACCACCGACAAGAGAGCGCCTGGGCTAGCCGACTGGCTTTGCTGACTGACTCTCTCTCGATTCCTTCCCAACGATCGCGGTCTATCCCTCTCGTCTCCTCTCGCGTACGCTGAATCTCTTCTCCCGTTCCCTCCGAGTCCCCTCGACGAACGTGGGGGAGGGGTGGGGGGCACAAGATGCCACCGTAGAGATACTGATTATAAACTCCATTCCATTTGTAACGAGGTCCATCTATTTTGGCGCCCAACGCTCGTTGCGAGTCCGGGGCCTAGGTAGCGCCAGATTTTAATACGATATCCCCCGCATTATCATTCGTTTCGGAGAGGCTACCGGAGCCACCACCCCCACTCTTTCTTACGGGGGGGGGGGAGGGGATGCTCCTCGAGAAGCACACCTCGCGGGCGCGTCTTCGAGGAATAAGTCGAGTGCGTTGGTTCTAGGATTCCCGTTGCTCGATGGATCGGCTAGTTGGTGGACCAAGGGGGGTGGAAACGCAAGTCGAACCAGGGCCATTTCGTTACCTTTCGAGCCTCCAAGAGAACGGACATATTTCTCGACGAGCTTGCGCACAAATCACGCGACGGTCCACCACCCGGGTGGTGGCTGGAAAGACCTCGCACAGGGGTCGTGAGAAACGTCCCTCTCGTTTCGTTCTTTTTTTCCCTCTCTTCCCCCGCCTCGTACACGACGGAGGGATGTCACCCTCGCATTGTTTTAAGACATTCCTAACGGGAGATTTCGAGGCAGGTAGACGACTTTTACGAGCGTGCTCTCCCCCGTCCTCGGCCGGGTCCTCGGTCGTTAAAGCTCTCCCTCTCGGGCGGGGGTCCTCTTCGAAGCGTTTAATTAAATTTCTCGGGTGTCGAGTGCCGAGACGATATCAAACTTTCCTCTCGACGTGCTCTTGGCAGTGAAGTTGCACGGCCGGCCACGCGACCAAACGTTTTCCCCGATCGGTAAACTTCCTTCTTTTCCATCAACCTGTGAAGAGTCGCGTTATAAGAAGGACTCTGTCGTTCTTCTAAGGGAAAATCGTCGGAGGTTGGAGAAGCCACCGGAGAGGGAAGGTAAAACAAAAGGTGTTGCGTCCGTGGTTCGTTAAGATCGAGAGAGTTCTCCTCTGTTCACCTAAATCTTCCCGACGTTTTTCCGTAAAACACGCCGCGAAATCTCTTCAGGTAAGATCCCCGGGGCCGTCTGACCCTCGGGACGAGAAAATAAAGTTTCCACTTTACACGAGCGAGCCGGATCCGTGGCAGGTAGTTCCTCGAACCTCGCCCCGGACACACCCCGTATAATTGGTCGATGAAGATTTCCAAGATTACGGGCGAATATTAATCTCTGCCCAACGAGACGTTTCTAGCTACCGAAAAAAAAAAAAAAAAAAAAAAAAAAAAAAAAAGAAACGTCGGCTGCCCGACATTCCTGAGTATTCTTGATGATCGAGCGCAACACACGTATACGGTTTATCGTTCCTACGATTGAACGAAGACAACAGATTGTTCCCTAATGGAGAGTATCAAGACAGCGTTTTAAACTCGAGCTTGGACCACGCGAGATGAGGCTCGGTAAAAATATGACGCATCGAAATACACGCGTGGGAATACGAAACAAAAATCCAGAGACGCAGGAGGTCCACGAGCCACGGGGGAGCTCCGTGAAACACCAATGTTTCCCGGACAAATTGTAATATATTTGACGGGACACGTTCTCCCGAATACGCGGAACTGGCTACTGTCGCGGACGGCTGAGAATCTGTCTGAATCGATTACCATTGGAAAAAAAACAAAGAGCTTTGGATCTACGAGGCCCACCGTTCGATGATCGACCAGAGAAGACCGAGTCGTTTATTCTCCCACGGATGGTATTGTCGAGACGAAAGAAGAGGCCTAACGAAGCGAGGGAGGAACAGTCGGCCCAGTACTTATGAAATATTTATTAAAAAAAAAAAACCCCCCGGCAAATTGAAATCCATCGCGAGTAATTAGAAGACGTCAAATCGTAGGCCGTCAACCGACTTCCGGCAGGCTACGGAATTCCTCTACTCGTCTCTGCGCTCTCGAGAGAGTGGTGATTCAGTCAGCGCGCGCGCTCGCTCGCATCGAATACATATTTTCAGCGGTTGGCTATGGGAACCGACGGCGTCATTGGCCTTCAGGGAAGCAGGTGTTGATTCAGTAATCGCCCTGTAATTAGACCGCTGAGCGATGATCGCAAGAACAAGCGGAGCTATGCGGCTCTGTTCACCTCGGCTAAGTGCTCGCCGCATTCCAGACTGCATATAATACGCAGATATGTATACGTAAGTGCATGCGTCGGGTGCATAGGTGCACTGCGCTTAGGTAGATAGACGCGCGTGCAACCGGCGCGTTCGCCCAGTGGTGTAGAAACAATGTTTTTCCAGTTGCCTGGTACAGACACCTCTCGATTATCGTCTGGCTTGTCCTACGCGATTATTGTCCATGCATTATTCTCACCACTGAAGGGGAGGAGAGGCGTGGAACCTATGAAACGCATACTTTGTTGCCTCTCCGCTTTGGCCTCGGACAAAAAACGAATTTACGAAGAAGCATTTCTCCCTATTAGATTATTGTCCTAAAGTTCAGGACAATAATCGAGACGAGTCTGTTAAGGATAGCGTTACTCGTTCGAAATCTGAACAATGTTCGCTGGTGACATTGATCACATCGGTGAGAGGATAAGGAAACGAAGAAATGATTTGGGAATGTCATTAGAACGGAAGAAGAATAATTCCTATACCAGTGGACACAGGGCTGTTTGCATTCGTCTAGCGTAGGTAACGTGCACGTTTGCGCGCCGCGAAATAAGGAAGCAGCGAGTCTCGGACTACTTTCGCAGCCATTCGTTCGCGTTTAACGCGTTAAGGGCCTGATTATCCAGTCCGCCGGTAATTACGTCGTTCCAGCCGGTCTACCGACGAGTTGCGCACACGTGCTCCCGTGTCTACCTACGTATACGTAATCTGCTACGCGAGGAAGGGTATCGCGATATATTTCCGGTGTCACCGATCGGACACGATAAACGGCGTGGTTCTCTTGAAATCTCTTCTGGTGTACCTAGTAGTTATTCTAGAAAAATCAGAAGCAGGGACTTAAACCGGTACGATTTTGATACCGATATTATGCCATCAAAGCTATACCGAAATAAATATGTTTTCGATTTCTATCAGGATAGGGCTTATATAGGGCGAAGGTAGAACCGAAAATACGGGTATAATATCGGTAGAAATCGCTGCGTAGAAGTAGAGAAATCGGTGTTCGTCAAATGGTTGATGGGGAGGGTATATCGTAATTGAATTTACGACGATTAGCCGCACACGTGGGTTCGATTCCGGGGACGATCGATTCCTCGATTCACGGCCTGGACCGGTGGTAGCGGCACGTTATCGAGGATAATGTGTCCCGACTAATTTAGAGACGTCTCTCTGTTCGGCCCGGTAGATCCTGTATACCTGCAGATGGCATTCTGACTGCCATCCAGGCTCTTCTGTCTCGTTTCTTCTCTGTTTCGTGGGACCCCTCGCTAACGAGGTCCTGCCACGGAGCCGAAGGACACGGGACCACGGCCTGTCAATTAAGGACACGGCTCTCTACCGGGCCACATTTCTGCCTCAGCCTCCTCTCTGTACCCCCAACATTCCCTCCGTTCTTCTTCTTCTTCTTCTTCTACCCTTCGTTTCTTCTCGGTATACTCTTGTCAGCCACGGTTCTCCCGTTGGCTTGTGATGTATGCAGCGACAGTAATACGAGGGATAGGAGACTGTAGAGGAGGGGGATGAGAGGTAGCAAGGTGCAATAAATCGGGAAAGCGAGGGCTCGATCGTACAACCGTGACGGAAAGCTTGCCGTTCCCGAACTGCCTCGTTTACGTAATTCATCGTTCGATAAATATAAAAACGGGATAAAATACAGCTACACCATCCATCTAACGTCGTATTCGTTGATCGTTACCTACTTGTGTGAAATTGGGACCAGGAATATCCTCTTCTCGAGGTCCAAACTCGAGGATAATAGACTCGCGGTATATTGCGACGCGAAGCCACGACGATTTCGTGGAGTTACAGGATAGTCGTCCCGATCCTTCTCTCCGGGCTGACGCACAATCGGGTTCCGTTAACGCGCCGGGGGGTCCGGCAGCTCGTCTGTGAGAAGCGTTAAAAAGCCCACGGCGCGTTCGTACACACGTTTATAAGTATACTACACCCACACCACGGTGTTAAAGGAAGGAAGACTCGCGGCGATTATCGCGGCAAGCCAATCTCTATCTGATTATCATTCTCGACGCTATTTCTATCCCCCTGTTGTTCGCAGGCTCTCGAGTTTTAGAACTATCCGTTCGCAATTTCCACGACTTTGCCATCTTTTTTTCTGTCGCGACTACCGATCACGCGTGTCTCCCAAAGAGGACCGATAATCCGTTTGAACGATAATTCTCGGACAGACAATACCGTTTGTCTCTTATACGCTGGATCCATTGAATCGCGTGCGGTCAATTATATTATGTTAAGTAGAGCATATGCGTGGCCCGTGACGTATCGCGACTGAGGATCAGTTTGCTCGAGAGAGAGAGAGAGAGAGAGAGAGAGAGAGAGAGAGGGGGGCTCGCCTCTAATAACGCATTGTGCCCCATTCGCGTGGCATATTAGGTTTATGCTAATTCACCGATCGAATCCACCTTCTTCCAATCTCCTCGGTTCGCTTCACGTTGCGTGGGTAGCGTCTAATGGAGCAAAGCTGCCGCGGAAGTCGGGACAGGGAGTTGAAGAACAATCGAGACCAGAGTATTCCATAAGGGATATCTCTTGAACCGTCCTGTGGAATTCACGTTTCTTTCGCTTTTCACCGGTCGGGCATTTCGGTTTGGTGTTCGTAGGGATCGGGCAGAAAACTCGGGGAACGAACGGATTGCCCTTAAATCAGGCTATCTTCGAATCAACGAACGAAACCGGATACCTTCGTTCCAGAGGAGAGCACTAGGTTACACGTTTTATTAGGTGGCCCGTGGCCATCGAATTAGCATGCATTGTCGCTTTCGAAACGGTCGGAGAAAACGAGCTTAACCGCGTGAAATTTCGCCGGTGATTTGCATTTCTCTCGTCATCGTGCTCGTAGCCGTGCCACGGCCATGAAGAACAGAGGAGGTGGAGGCAGAAGGTGAAGGAGGAGGCGAGAGATAATTGTACGCGGAGCTAATGGAGTTCGGGAAAAATGAACCGGCTCTCACCAGGTGGGTCCGCTTTAAATGCATCAAATCGTTGCTAAGTGAGGTCGAAACCGCGCGACCAGGTGAGAGATGACCTGCCTGCCTCCATCTTCCGCCTTCTTTCTCGGGGAGGGCGTGGGCCACCCGGTTAATTATTATATTGCCCCATTAACCGAACGATTTTTCATCTCGTGGACCTGAACGTCCACTTTGCTGCGGACAACCGTCAACAGAGGACGACACTGGAACGGAATATTCTTTGGAACGATATCGGACCGCAGGATCGCGAGATCGGTTACAGAGGGAAAAGGGACGCGTGCCCATTTTTTGTCCACCACGTCTAATCAGCCACGGGGACCGATCCTTCGTTTCTCGGAAGATAACGTCTCTCGGAGAACCGTGAGCCACCACGCCGCATACCGTGTTGTCCCGTTGGCTGTGTTCTAATCTTAACGGCTCGTGTCGAGCCGATTAAGGCTTGTTTACAATCTCCCGGACGCAGACGAGGAATGTTCTTCCCGCCCAGGATTTTCGGGGTTCGTCCAAGTAAATTGTATATACAGACTTCTATCGTTTATCGTCTGGCTTGTTCTACACGATTATTGTCCAGGCGTTACCCCCACCACTGGGAAGAGAGGCCGTGGAACCTGTCAAGCGCATACTTTGTTGTCATTCTCTTATACTTTGTGAACATTTCTCCTTGCACGATTATTGTCCCGGGACAATAATCGCGAAGAGTCTGTAACGCAGCGAATACGCCGTCTAAATTGAGACGTTTTGCACCGTGAACCGACTGATGGTGGTTCGTGAAAGGCGAGCGTTGTTTCGTGAAACGTCCTCGTTGCAATCGAATACAAAACCTCGAGTTCCGACGGCAGTGTGTATAATTACCGAAGAGCCTCGTTAACGAAACGCTGTTCGCGGTTTTTTTTTGCCGATCGACAGAAGAAAAAACACGCAAAAGGACGGAGCCCGCGATAAAGATCAAAATTCGCCGAGTATACGAAACGAAGTTTCTCTCCGAAGGGGGGCAATGATGAAATCAGAAATCGGTTTTTATGATATTAAGGCCGAAACGCGAGAAGTTCGAAGCTTGTGCAGCTATCGATCCTCTTTCCACGCGATTTCCACACGACGGATGTTCGACGTGCTCGATCCGAAGAAAGGATAACAGGTCGGTGACTAACGCGGTTAAAATTCGCTTTCACGCGTCCGTAACCAGCACTCGAGAGAACGTAGGGAAGACGGGGGTTAGAAGTATCAGGGGTAGGTTCTAACAGGGCTTATAATTTTTTAAATAAAAGAAACAGCGCTATAGTAACAAATAATTAATAAATCATGATATTTAATTCAGCTCATTAAGAAGTTAATATTATTGTTACTGGAAATTTCTGTCTGTTTTTTAATTATAAAAAAATAATGCATTTATTAGTATTTACTGAACAATATAATTTCTATATGTTATGTTGAATACGTATTGATTAAGAAATAATGTTGTATTCAGCCGTTGTATTAGTTCTTTGTAATTATTAGCTAATTTGAATAATTTTTTGTCTTTCGTTATGCACGATTCTGCTTAATCTAATCGTAATATAACTTTACACCAGCATTGTTACTTTTTGCCCCATCTTGGGGTGCAAGTCCGGCAAGGTCAATCTTGACAGTCATAATATTTTTACAAATTAATCCAAAAACATTACATCGCTATAGAACTAATCTTGAATCTCCAACCTATCCGTATAAATTAACATTGAATCTCTAGAAAACCAAAAACTTACCTTCTACCTCAAATCTCCGCCACGTACCGAGAGGTTCGCGGACTCGAAACATCGATCAAGCTTAAAGACCGAACGGAACGATTTGCCTACGAGTCGATCGCGTGGTGAACTCGCGGAACCGCGCGTAATTGTTCCCCTAGTTTTCTCGTGTTTTCGCGGACGTGATTACACGCGTGCGGCCGGCCGTTAATGCATCAGAAAAGAAGGCTAATTCATGCCTCTTTTTCCGTTTCGAACGGTCGGCGATACCATCTGGCAACTGATTAATGGAAACGATGCGAGTGCCGCGCGGGGTTCTGCGATTCTACGGCACGTTTTAGACCCGTTGGATGGATGGATGGATGGATGGATGGATGGATGGATGGATGTGTGCGGAGCGAGCAGCGCACACGTACGTGAAATCAAGCTTTTTTACAAACAACTTTACATGCAACGTCTAACCGCGGCGAGTAACCATTAAGCGAGGCACGCGATTCGCCGGATAGCCGGGAACTAATTCCGATTGCAAGTGGGTGTCGGGGAGAGAGCTCATTTGGAATCTTGCCCGAAAATTCCCCGGTGAGCCAGAGGATCGATGACGATGTTTTGTACCGCGGGAAACCAAGATTCCGCCAGTACTTAATCGGTGAAATTCCACGAACTAGGTGTAGAGGTGTGTAAAACTTTGAATCGACCCCATTTCCGAGTCCTGTGATCGTTATCCATCGGGTGAGATTCGGGAAAAGTTAGAGTTAACTTCAGCTGAAGTTTGATCGGTGACATACCTGGATCCACGAATCCAGGAGAATTCGAGAAACGTTTCAACGTGTGATCTAACCGATGGAACTTATTGTTCCCTAAGGTGTGCACGAGGGCAACAACAGCATCCCCCCAGAGTGGCGGAGTCGAATGGTACCAGCGAAACGTTCTCCAATCAGGCTTCTTGGTCGACAGGGGGATCGAGGGGATCGGAGAGGGTTAGATAGTTTGTAGAGGCTCGTGGCTCGCGCGAGGGACGGCCACGTTATATTTTATCGTGAACCGTGGCGGTGTGCGCGCAAGAGAGAAGAGCCGGACGGACATGGCCAGGGGGAAAGAGGGGGGAACAGAAGAGAGAGAGAGAGAGAGAGAGAGAGAGAGCGAGGAGGAGATAGAGGGCAGAAGGAGTAGGCAGAAAAGAGAGAAGCAAGAAGAAACACACCGAGGAGGGCAAAGCAGCAAACCGCGGTTTATTATTTCGTCTGTTGGAAAGCAGGCTTGTTAGCGAGGCCGGGGGCCAATCGGAGGCGTGCTTCCATGGACGCCCAGGTCGGTGCTCGACCAATCCAGCTGCATCGTGCCGAGAACATGCTACATCGCGTGTCGACGAGCACCTCCTCCTGGCATCGCGCGTCGCCCGCGTCCGTCCGTCCGTCCTGGTGTTTCCCTCCGTGGAAACCTTTTACGCAACCTTCTCCTCCTTCCCAGGGGCCGCTCTCTCACGCTCGTGGCTCAGCCTCGCCTTGCCTCTCGCCACGGCAGGCTCTCCTCGCGTGTTTCTCCGTTCGTCCGTCCGTCTGTCCGTATGTCTGCCCTGCCTGCTGCCAACCAGGCTGACTCTGTGTGTGTGCGTGTCTCTCGCGAGCCTGCACCGCTGCTTTGTTTTGTTCGCGATACTCCAAAGGCCTGCAGGCCTCTCCCGCTGCGCTTCGACCTCCGTGGACTCTCTCTCTCTCTCTTCTCTCCACCCTACAAGAACCCCTCTCTACAGCTCCTCCTCCTTCGTTCTTCTCTCGTTTTTCCCTTTTACCTGGCTTCTATGGAGCGAGAACCTCCGACAGCCGCACACTTGTTCGCACTTATCGCTGGATGGACGCTGCCGAGGGACACGGACCAGCGGGATCTAACGAGCACGCACCCCCCCCCCCATTATCGAGTCTTTTTGATTTAAAACCGCTCGGTGGAGGGAACATTTCTGTAGAAAGGAAGGGAGAAGAAGAGGCCTGGTACCCTGTAGACTCTGACCTCTAGCACGGATCCAGCCCCGCGATCTTCTCTCCATTCTGTGACGGGACCAACGCGACACACACATACACACAGCGGATCGTCTGATCATGCACGCGATTATTTCACTGGGCTAGGAACATTCCAGGGGAATGGAAAAACGCGAACAGAGACCTCCTCGATGCAACCCTAGACGTGGAAAGATAATTATGACAGTCCGTCGATGATAGATCGATGGATGTCCCAGGACCCAGGGGTAAATTGGTCTCTAGTAGCTTTTCAGGGGGATATAAAAGTCCGAGAGAGACGGAGATAGTGAGTTTGACTCCCGTGGTTCCCGTACGGTGAATATTTGAAATGTTAATCGCAACGGGCCCGGTTCGTGAATGGCTTCCGAGATCGGGGGAAACGATTCTCTGAATCGGTTGACACCTCGCGTGATGTACGGGCGCACATTGAGTACTTGTTAATTCAGGGGACGGCAGTTCCGTAGGATGCCAATGGTTAATGGCTGTACATTTTGAATAACGTCTTCACACCTCGCCAGGGTAGATACGTGAGCATGGAAAATGGACACTCGAAGGGGGGCTCTCCACTGTCGATGGATCTATTCCGTTTCCAGCCGTCCGTGTCCGATGTTTTTCCTTCTTTACGCCGGAACGTATTCGACAGACGCGGAAAAGAAAAGGCAGAGATACTGTCTGTTGTTGCGAGCAACGGAGAATCTGTTGTCGTTCCAATTCGTAACGCGTCGCTCGATAAATAGGTATACATATACCTTACGTACATCCACGAGCAAAATCGGCATCCGCTAGGGAAATTAGTGACGCAGAGGAAAGACCTTGTACCATTTGAAGTTACTGAAATTTATGCCAAATTACCATGCATTTTAACATTTATTTCAGGACTTGAAATAAATTTACCAAGTGCTAGGAGGCTCTTATCCTACGTCACTTTTTCTCCTAGTGGAAGCCGAGTTTGCTCGTGAGTGTACATACCTCGAGCTCTCCACCATCGACACCAATTTCCAGCAACAGTGACGCGAATAAGGGGAAACGCACGACGGGGAGAATCGAGGTTCGATCGAGATCCTCGGGAAAGATTCGAACGTTATCAGGTGATAGGCTGAGGGATCGTCCACGCGCTATGACATAATGCGCGCGACCGGCCGCATACTGATGCCCGGCGTTTCCGAAATCCTCGAGACACGATACGCCGTATACATACATACCTATCTCGCCTAACGAGGAACATCCGTGGAAATCCAGCTGGAGTTCTACGTGATTCGTTTGAGCGATCGTCGCTTTTGATCTTTCCGGCCGACGCGACGTTGCTTCTTTTCCCTTCCCCCCCTATATTCCTGTAGAATTTACGTGAAACGCCAGAGTTTCGGGGCGCCGTGGATGGACGCACAGGCGTGGGAGATGATTTCCTTGGAATTATGCTAAAAAATCCCGTTCCACGAAACCGTTGTCCGCTTCTTCACGATCGTGACGGACCGCGCGGTGGACTTTCGATTAACCAAAAACCCGCGAAACGAATCCCTCTACAGAGTCCTCTCGATTATTGTCCAGCCGTCATCCCTACCACTGGAGGGGGTGCGGGGACTCCGCTTTTGTTGCCGAGGTGCAAACTGTACTTTGTTGCCTAGGTCATCGAGCAAAAAAGTAATTTACGAATATCTGAACCATTTCCTCCTATAGGATTATTGTCCTCCCGTGGACCCGAGTTCGGGACAATAATCGAGAAGAGTATGTAATCATTCTCCACTACAGTGTGTCGTTTATTAAAACCACGAGGGGTTTTATTTTTCAATCTGTCCATTAAGGTTCCCTCGCATGCGCGCTCCGCTGATTTTCCCGGTTCTTTTTTTCCCAAAGCAGCGTGTAAAAACCGCGCGCTTAAAGCTTGCTGGTGGCGCGCGTCGCGTGACGACACACACAGACACCCATACAGACACAAGCTGACGAATTAATGGGTCTATTTTTTTTATTCAGTGGCAGGGGGTACACCTCCATCGCTTGGCCTGCTCGCGTTTATTTTATTTCATTTTATAGGGACGCCTTATGGAACCTCCCCCCCCCCCCCCCGGTGTAAAACGATCGGCGATAGCGATACCGTGGCCCCAGTTCGTTAATGTACGGAATATAGCACCCATACTGCTCTTCGAACGAAACACCGTGCAATTACGGAATTAGACATTCCCTTTTCAGGAACCTTTGGGAATGGGTTCCAAGTGCCCGTCGCTAGTCTAACCTGTCGTGTAATTATATCGTCGTATAGGAAACGGTGTCCAGCGACGTGACATTAAAATCCATAAAGATGCAATTGTAGCGTGCCGACACCGTCGTTCCGTCCATCGTGTGTCGTCGCCGCCGACGCCGATAAAAAAAGCAACGCCATGAATTTCAATTCGCGAGAAGATCGCTGCCCGATGATAGTCGAACGCGCACGAACCGACCACGGGAAACGCGAGCTTCTCCATCGAAAGATCGTTAATTCGTGGGCTTGATAAATCGATCGTCGATCGTTATACCTCGCCGTGAAAGCGAGAGCTCGTTCTGTGTCCATGAGTCCGTTTCGCCTACGAGAATTTCGACCACGAAATTCGAGAAAATAGTACGTATTATACCTAAATGTTGCGACACAAGGACGTGTTCGCCGGGTAAAGACGAATATTCACGAAAAGAATTTATATCAGTCGGAGGCGAATAAGTCACCGGTGTTGAAATCGGATGGGTTCAGGAATTAAGGAAATCGTCGAGTCCCTTCTCGAGCTCGGGTGTCGAGGCGTTTAGGTTTAACCGTCGTTCAGCATTCTAGATCAGAATCTCTCGGGGTTGTTGGAGAAATACACTCTACGCCGTCTGGCATTTTGCTAACGAAGAAAAAACGCCGAGAAAGGAGTTAAAGGGAGACCGAAAGGGGCCGAAAAACTGCTCGTTACGCGAAATATCTGCGGTGTGTAATTGACCGAGGAACTTATTGAAATGTACGCCGAGCGGTGGACGACACTCTCCCAGGACCCCTGGCCGTGCATTATTTCCACGACGAAAATAATGGAATTCTGGTCACACCGCGGAGACTAGGAGATTTTTATCGGATCCCCGTGAGACGCCTCAGCACCTCCGCCCGTCACGCACGTCTCTCTTCTCTCTGTCTGTTCCTCTTATTGCGTGTCGTCGCAGCATCGCAGGAACGGCGCAAAACACCGACTGAGAAGAGTGGAAGGCCACTTTCGATTCCGTTAGAATTTCGGGGAAAACCTGGTGGCTTGTGCTCGCTTGGCACGAGCTAGGAATCAAACTGGTCTGACCCCGTCGTCGAGTTTCGACACCCTCGGAACATCGAGAAGAGAGAATCTCTTCTTCTCTTTCGTCACGTTCAACGAGGTTGGGTTACTATCTGTTCCGTGACGCCTGGAGAATCGCTTTCGGTCGTGTACGAGGAGAGGAATCAGAAACAGAAATAATTACTTTGTTGGACACGGAAGAGCCTCCTGGACGCTTATAAATTCTAATTACGAGGGAACTCGAGTGTGCACGTAACAAGATACCGCGAGAGCTCTGCCCATTTTTGGAATTCTTTGGATTTCCGTGAACGTCGGTCTCGCCCAGTGGCGACCGCGGAAGATTTTCTTCGATGAAGCTTTCACTGGATCCCATGAAACTTGAAAAATTCATCGATTCAATTCAACGTTCCAATTCAGCAAATTGGGCAGACCCAGGAATACCGTGGACTCTGACTATATTGTCGTGGTCGAGGCTGTAGAGGAGTAAAATGGCAATAAGTTCAGAACCCCCTCCATGCCAAAGCCTGGGCCTCAACGGCTACGCAAAAGCTGGATCGTACTGCTGCGCCGGCGTACGCAAGGAAGTGCCTCGCGCGGCAATACGTTTAGTGGCAATATAGTTAGAGTCCACTGTATTCGAAATTTTCACGTTCGTCGCATGGACACGGGCCACTCCGCGCTCCGATTGGCTTCATCTTCCCGAAGGATCGGGCCAGAGGTTACACCGGACGATTTATTTAGCTGGCCAGAGCTCCGGAATAGTCGGGCCCAAGAATGTCGGATGGCTGCAGACATCGGAGCCTCGAATCTAGACACGATGGGGACTCGCAACAGCTGCCAACTAACGGTAGTCCGCCAGGCCGGGAAATAAATTACTTTATCGATGACAACGCGTTAGCATATCCGTCGTCCGCGAGCGAGGATCCTTGGGAAAGGTGGCCGTGGACCGCGCGAACTCGAGCGTTTCGCGTTATCATCGCGTGTTCTCAGTCGAGGGACGTTCATCGAGCTATTCGCGACGAGTATACGTAATGATTCGAAAGTCCCCACGATTCCGGGGCCCGATTCACGGTGGGGCCAGGGTATCTTCGAAAGAAGATCAACCGGACCGAGGAGATAAATGAAAGCCAGTCGCGTCGATTAAGGTCCAAACGGGCCCCAGTGACAGGGCCCAAAAAGAGTCTGGTAGGCGACGTGACGCCGAGAGGAGAGACAAATACGAGGCTGGTTCCGAACTGGCTGGTCGGTTCGCGTCGTGGTAACGGGCCCTCGAGAACGAATTCCAGTCCGAGAAACAATGTAATATACCTACGTGGTGTGGTTGGTACGCGGGAGATCTGGAAAGAGACGGAACGAGAGTCACGCACGTACACACGTAGGTGTATATACCTACCCGGGCCTTATCGTCGCGTTCACATCCGCCAACCGGCCGGAGAAACGGATAGAGAGAAAGCGGGGAGGAGAGAAAAAAATACGAGATTCCCAGGATCCGCCGGTGTACTCGGACTCCTTTGGCCCAGGCGCGAGCGCGCGTACCAGAGTCACGCGGAAGAAGCTTTTCCCGTCTGTTGGTTTGTTGAACCTCGTTTCTCCTTCGGTTATCCGTAGAATTTCTAATTCGCCATTCAATTCAGAAGAGTGACCTGTTGGAAGATCGTTGGAATGTAATCGGAACAAGGACAATCCCTTCCGTGGGGCAGTAGACTCGCGTTAAAGTAGCGGTAGGAACATTATTCAAACATGCGCGCGTACCCCATTATCTGTGATCGAAGTTCTGATCCAATTGGTGGATCGACCGAACTACCACGAGAACCTGCGTGCCCATTGGCTCGCGTTAAAGTAGCATTTTCAGGAAAAAACCTGCCTCTAGAGACCCGCAGCGCTACTTTAACGCGAGTCTACTGTATAACTAACCGAGTCTCCCGCCCGATCGGCCGGTTTCCACGAATGTTTTCCGTGTGGGGCCGATTATTAGCTAATCGCGCGGACTCTTCTAGGTGTTACGCAACGGTGTGCAAACGTAACCGCCGCGGCCAATCTCGTCGTAGATGCCTATCGAGTTCCGAGGAGTGACTGTAGCCAGCAGGGGGAAAGCAATGCAAGCAGCGTGCGACTGATTGTGAGTGAGTAGCGTGGATTTAACGTCTAGCAACCGCTCGGATCCCTTCTTCTGTCACATTAGTGTCAGCGGAAACATGGAACGTGATCATCGCGCCCCAGCCTTGTCTTCTATGTATGTGTGCTACGTATCCAATCGGTTTCGATAGTTCAAGGAACGAACAGCCGACGTTTCGTCTTGTCGCGTCTAGTGTAGGTTCAGTAATGCTCGCCTAGTTCCCACGAATGATCCATCCGGTTCCGGAAAATTGATTCTTAGTTCTTCATCAGGGCTGAACTTTACTGTTGAACGTCCGTACGGTTCCTCCGTCGCCATCAGTCCCACCAAAATCGTAGCTCCCGACCATCCCGTGGCGATCTATCGCCTAGCTAATTAAATAATCCTCCGGGATCCTCAGGTCGCGGCTCGTAGATGGTAGGAACAGGTCGATACATCTCATTGTAACAGGATAAACAGGAGTTGAGACACGGTAGTGGCCGGGGAGTAGTCGAAAGAGCAACGAAACGACCATGGCCAGGGGAACGAATAAGAGAACCCAGCTGCGTCGACGTTGAAAGAGAAAGAAGAAACAGCAGCAACAGCAGCACGGTTCAAAGAAGAAACAACCGAGTAAAGAAGAAGAAGAAGAAGAAGAAGAAGAAGAGGGTCGGTGGGTGGAGAAGTCGAGGAAGAAGGAACGTAGAAGAAGAAGAAGAAGAAGTCGAGGGGACTTCTTAGCTTCGGTTCGTGGGCCCACCGGCCGTTGGAATCCGAGATCGCGTCTGATCGCAATTAAGGCCCCGCTCGGGCCGCGGCTGTGAATATTTTATTCCAGTCGTCGTCTTTCTCTCCTTCCCTCTGCTCTCTCTCCCCCCGTAGTGGCCAGGTCCTCTCTGTGCGCCGGCAGTTTTACACCGTGCATCACGCTTCTTCCTCCTCTCGAACACGCTCCCCCGAGCTGTGTTTCGCCTGCTCGTAATACGGAGGCTTGCTTCTCGCTCGCACCCTCTTCGAGGCTCTTGGCTGGGCTGGTTGGGCCCTGGGTGGAGGACGATGGTGTGGCGTGGCGGTGGTGTGGTTGCGCGGTGCATCGGGGGTCCCCCCCTCGAGGAGGGACCCAATTCGAAACGAGCGAATTTGAATACGGACGGCCAGGTTCAGAAACAATGGGGACATCGACGGACCACACGGGATGCGAGCAAATGGTCGAACAACCGGAGGACATGCGTTCCGGCAACCGTTGCCTTTCTTAGGGGGCCGCGCGGGTTGCGGTTGCAGCTCGATCTTAAAATCGGCTGCAATCGGCGGCGAGTTTCTTCGGTCATTTTCACGATGGTTATCGTATCGAGCGTGTCCGCTAGCAAACTATTCGTTGTCGATGGATGAAGTCGCGGGTGGGTGATGTTCGATGGGCTCGTCGACAGGAAGGAAAGGACCGAAAGTATCTGGTAGGATGGCAGCTCGATCGGGAATAGAAGGGAGAAGAGAGAGGAAGAGAGGCTTTTGTGAAATCGATACCGAGCGAAGATGGTATCTGCCGGATCCAACACGTGTAACGTACTACCGCGCCGGGACGAAATGAAATTTATTTAGCTGTTACATACAGCGGGCAGCAGCAACGTCGCCAGGTCCCCGGGCAAGGAGGAGGAAATATGGGAAATCGAAGACCTTGAACGCGTCGTCGTCGTCGTTGTCGTCGGACCTGCAACGGCTACCATCCCCGCCATGTAACCGGTTGCGCGCGATAACCGATGATGTCTGCCCGGCTGTTACGAGTTACGTAAATATTCCAGTCGGTTTACAGCCTTCTACCGACGCTTAACAGCCGGCTACTCGTCTCGAAAATCGTATCTTCCCCCTCCCCCTTGAGGATTCGCTATTGGAAACGACGCGCCTCCATCGAAGTCGAGAACCAGTTCTCGGCAAACCGAACGAACGATCGACGAATCAATTCGCGTGTGTGTGCCCTCTCTTTGAACGACCGTTCGCGAACGACAAACTGGAACTTTGTTCAACGGTCGGGACTATCCGCGATTTAATCGTCCATAAAACCACCGTTCGCCAAGGGAATTCTTTTTCCCCGAATTTTTATAGGGGGCGACGCGTCGTCTTCGAATTTCAGGCCCACTCGGACCCACTCGACTCTGGGCCCTCGCTCGCCCGTGAACCATTCTCTCTGTCTCTCTCCTGGCCCTGTCCTGAGTCGTGCACTCTCTTCCCACGTACAACCCGGTCGAAACGAAAAGTTATGCGCGCTTAGCGCCTCTACGATATGGGCATGGCCTACGAGACGCGTCTCTTACGGTACGATCCGTGACAGGTCACGTGACAGACGGGGATACCTGTCCGGTACATGGGGTGGTCCCACGTCAAGAAGATCCTCGGCAGCGCCCGAGCGACCAACAGAGGAGAGAGGTCCAGCTCTCTCGCTCGTGGGTCCACACTAAAAAAGACAAGAGATCGGGGGAACAGGGACAACTCATGCAGAATCGCTAACGAGCCGAGCAGACACCCGAACGATGGATGGGTTGGTCCAACAGCCCCGAAACGCTTCTCGTCCTCCCGGCCTCCGATATCCTACGTCCTGAGAAAATCTCCATCGATACACCGAAAATTCTCGTCTGCTTTCTAGAGATCCTCGGGAACATCATTGGAAATTCTTCGAAGAAAAGAAAAAACACGAGTTCGTTCGCGAGCCCTGAAAACAAGACTCGAATAGGCTGGGCGAAGCTTCGACCGATCACCGCCCGTGACTCTGGTTGGAGTTTGACCCCCGGAGGAATAACTCGAACGGCACCTATACGGTGGAGACGTGGCGTAAAGCGAAGAGAAAGAGAAATATTGAAAGAAGGCGACGAGAACGGGGGGAAAGGGCGACAAAGAAAGAGATGGAGAAATAGAGGTGAGGAAGAAAGAGAGAGAGATGAAACGATCGTCTCGATGGAGGCGGTTCGAGATCCGAGCATTATCAGATCGAGTCCTGGGTCTCTTCGACGGGGGACCCCGAAGAGAGAAGATGGCGTATCTGACTTAGGAGAGAGCAGCCAGTAGCCGGTAGCCAGCAGGGATGTTCTGGTAGGTGAGCACAGCGTTCACCATCGCTACCACATCGATCGATTGCTCCGATTGCTTACATTCCGTCGATAAACTAGCTATGAATCCCCCCGCGTTCACAGCCCTCGGGGACACGCAACCAACTTCTTTTCCGCTCTAACCTCTCTTTAGCCACATTTGCCCGTGTCCCGCGCTCGCGGTTCGCCCGGTTGACAACGAGGCCTCCGGGAGTCGTCGTCGTCGAGCCGGTGGAAGAAGAAGAAGAACGGGCGGCAGGTTGCAAGGATTTTTTAGCTCTTCGACTCGCCGACACAGAACGCCGACCCGTAATTGGAAACATTTCAACCAGCCAGAGGTCAACGTTCAGTCGAACGAACGTTCGCCTCGTACTTCCACCTCTCTCTGTCTTCGATAATCCACCTCGCGACGACGTCCAATTAGTAATCGCCGCGAATTAATTAGACACAAACGCGTCTTCGTCTTCCTTGTCGTTGATCGTTTTAATCCGTAATACGACGGTGCCTCTTTTATACAGACTCATCTCGATTATTGTCCCGAACTCGGATCCGCTTCAAGACAATAATCGCATAGGGAGAAATGCTTCTTCAGACCTGCGTAAATTCGAAGCCCAAGGCAACAAAGATTGTCAAGATCCACGCTCCCCCCGGTAATGACGCTTGGACAATAATCGCGTAGCCAGACAATAATCGAAAAAGGTCTGTAGCTCGCTGTTCCGTATCATCGTCGAGCATCCAGAGAGGTAGAACAGCGAGAAATGCTAATCGCGAGCAGACTGCTCGAATATATTCGAAGGGCTACGGGGATCTCCTATTAAGAAGCCTGTTTTCTCGAGAACAACCTGCTCGGTTGAGAGGGGAGGGGGGTGGGGTCCGGTAGTCATAACGACGCGTCCTCCAGCGCCTAACAGATTGTCCCTGCCAGACGTACAGTGATGGATCGGTCCATCGCGGTTCTTCGGTCCTGCTCGGATATAACAGAATATTCCTGGGAACCGTCTTGAACTTCGAGGACCTTACGATTTGTATGTTTCCGTTCCCGCGCCTCGATCGATCGTCTTTTTTTTTTTCGTCGTTCTCGAGAAACGCAACGCAACCCCTCGCGTCGAACGGAATAAAAAAAGGGAACGCGTGGATCGTCGTTAAAGGACGATCGATCATCGGATGATCCTGGTGCTCGGGTAAAAGGACTTGTTACGCGTATCGAAGATGCAGGTGGGGATAGTTTAACACCGTAGACAACGACTGCGGGGGTTTCGTCAGGGCAGACATTCCGTCGAAGAACAATGCTTGAACACCGGTGTACGCGTCGCGATGCATTATGCATGCCCGTTCTTCGAGTTTTCTCGCGGCAACCACCCCATTGGGAGTGTCGTCAAATCAACGCCCTATCCGTGTCGTTCACGCCTTCGAACGCACTCCTCGATCGTAATTACCACACACACACACACACACACACAGAATTGTTTACCGCTATACGGTTACCTCCGGTTCGAGGCGGCGAAACAAGTGTTCCATTGTCCTCTCTGTTCTAATCCTCCTTTCTCGGCTCTTAAACACTTTATGTATCTCTTCCGGTCCTATAACCTTCGGCGAGGAACGATTCAATCCATGAAACGATAAAAGGATTCATTAAAAGTCCACGCAGTGGGAGTGCGTGTCCGAAACGATCCTCAAGGTTCCCGTAGCATTACTTCAGAAACACACGACCGGTTATTATCTTCCCTATCCCGGGTTGTGTACCGCTTGTCAATGCCTCGAGTTACATAACAATGCTATTCGAGTTCGAATGACTTTGAAAACATCGAATCTGATCCGACTCCCCGGGAGACGACGCCTAAACGGTCAAATTACAACTCGAACGAGTCGATGGATACTTCGAGGGGCTCTCTTCCTACGACCGAAACGTTCCACTCGAGACCTTGCGCGATTGTTCATACATATTATTGGATATATCTTTGTCCAATTAATCACTGTCTTTGTCTTATTTGTACTAAAAGAAAAAAACACACACACTACTTAAGTATATATGTATAAAAACTGTTATTCACTATAGTATAAAAGGAAAATAATTACAAGAAATGGAAAAAACAATGCCACGCGACGACTGCCTTTGTGACGTGACGAACACACTTCGACGACTAACGATACGACACCCCGCGGCTGGCCGCCACGCTAAAACAAACGCATCTCGCAACAAAGGCAGCCACGCAGCGAACTGCGTATGTTTCACAATATGCCCGGTTTCACTGTCTATCGGTACACCGTCTAAATATCTTTTTTCAACACATATACGTATACGAAATAAAGAATAAAAGCTGTTTCTAGCCTGTTAACACTAGAACTACCAAATCAGTAAAAATGACTGGTCGATACACTCTTACGACAACGATTAAAATGTTATGACAATACATTTTCTCAGATCTTTCGAGAGTGAAGAAATCAGTCGATTTCTAAATTTCTAAATTTTCAAAAGTTTTCCACGTTTATCCAGCGATCGAAGCAAATATGCGTTTATCGTCGGTAGTTCTAGTGTTAAAGTTGACGACCATGCGATGCTCGGTCGTTCAATTAAATAAGAGGACGGACTTATCACGGCTAAACGAGAAAGAAGAGGCAGTCGCAATCGAATGGCACGTAAAAGTTTCTCACGTGTCGCGAGGATCTCGATTCGAGCTCGGTGGGGGTATGCGCGAAGGAGGAAAAGGGGGAGGGAAAGGGCGCCTCCGCGCCGTAACAAGGAACCCCCCGCGGACGAACTAATTTTCCCGGATGACTCGCGAGGCTACGGCCCCGCGGGGGTCTGAAACAATGCGCGAGAAACGGCCCTTAAGACCCTATAAGACTTACACGCCGCCATCCACGGCGTGCTGCTTCCTCTCTCTTCCTCTCTGAAACTCGTCGGGTATTCGCTGAATCACCTTCTGGATACCGTGCGTGATGTGTCTCGCGGCCCCAGCGATGTCTACGAACTAATCGATACCGTCGAATCGTCATTGTCGTACCTACGCGAGGTAATTTAATATCCAAATTGCCCACGGACCCCTTGGTCGCTACGAGTTCCGTCCGATCAGTAATGGAGAATAGGGGTTAGAATGACCCTATAGGTAAACGTTTAATCGAACGGTTTCCATCCAGAGATCCAGATACTCCTATGGGCATTTGACCAGCCTCTGGGCTTCCTCCAAGCCATCGCTGACGTCTCCCCTTGTGGGAGAACGGACTAAAAACACCTGCCCCATGCGGAGCAACGCATTGTCCTAATGGCCAAGCTCGTAATTACCATTGTCCCTGCGTGGCCACCTCTATTATCGACGAAACTAGATGGTGAGCGACCGCGATAACCGTATCGCAAGACATCTCCGTTCTCTATACACCACAGTCGCATCGGTTCCTTATTTACAAACCAATTAACCAAGACTTGCCCCGATCTAGCTAAACCCCATGACTCCATCTTTGGGATCCCTGCTTTGTCTCCGTGCTATCCGGGGCACAGTGAAACAAATTACTGGATCATCGGATCCCCCGCGTTGGTTAAATGGCCTGCGGATAACGCAACAGATGGTGTCGTTGGTGGCCACAGAAAGAAACCCGATACATCCCCGAGCGTTCGACGTGTAGCCACACGTCCGTACAGGGATTCCCGTCACGTACGAGGCCGGGTATACGCGCGTTCTAATCGAGAAATCTAGCGTTTTCGGGCCCATCGAGCGGACTTTTCGCCGAAAAACCGGGCACCCATCGGGTTCTCCCCTATTCCTGCCTCGTAGATCCAGGGACCGTGCTTCCAAGGCGCGCATGACTCACACGGTGAAAAAAGAAATAACGAACAGCAGGCTATGTGGCACGATAATTTATAAAAGTTTGCATTCCAACCACTCGTTCCTGCCGCCTAGGAACGCGAGCATACTCGAGCCGACGACAGGACTGCGAAACGGTCGGGTTCTTGATGTCTGTCAAGAATTCTATTCTATTCTATTCTAGTTCGTATCCCGTTACAACGAACCTGTTCGATGTAACCCCGTCGTGATTTTGGATCCTACGTGAAATCGATGAGATCGCAGCCCACGACAAGCTCAACGATTTTGTTATATATATATATATATATCATCTTTCTGAATCAGTCCCCATTAGTGTACGAAGGTATCGGTGCTGAAATAGTTACATAAATTGTACATATGTTTGTAACGAACAAGTCACGTATTTTACAAAATTTTACATGCCGAATTTTTGAAGCTGCATATGCTGATACGGTTTATTGGATCTGATTTAGCCATTGATGACTTATAACGATGTGGGAGAAAAGTCTGTGTGAATCTGATCGGTCTCATGTGGGCATGGAGATTTACCAGCTCGAGGAGTTGAGGACATTGAATAAGGTTATTGACTGTCTTAAACAAGAAAAGAAAGATTTTTCCAGTCCAGTTTTCACCCGTTCCTTATTTGGCGCGCGAGAGGCTGGCCACTCAATTTTACTCCCCTCTTTCTCCACGGTTTTATCGTTCTGGGGGCAAATTTTTTCAGCGGGTTTGACTGGCGCGCGGCGTTACATTCCCGGGCGTACACTCCTGTTCCTTGAACGAGGAAAGAGGGAGGGAATGAAGTAGGGAGGGGGATAGAGAGAATGGGGAGGGAAGGTTCTGTGTGTCTCTTGGCCAACAACATTAGGATTATGTGTATACCTCGCCCCGTCCCCGAAGGGAACACAACCGGGAACGCTTTTACATTCGTGGACCCGGGTGTGGTTCCTCTTTTTCGTTCCGTTGCCTCGGCTCCTTCGTCTCCTTCTCGGAAGCTACGGAGATTTTGACGATAACGGGGTGGATCCAAGCGCGGTCTCTCGCCCCATCACCGATCCATAAATCCAACAATTTGTCCGGCCCGTCCGCGGTGTTTTGATCTCGGCCGATTCGAACGAGCGCCGCCCGCGTCCAAACTCACTCTTTCTTTCTTCGTTTTGCTCTTCGGTGCTTTTGCATAATTATGCCGGATGCGGATGTCGATATCGCGTGTCGCCAAGCGCCAAATCCGACTCGTTCGTTCTCCGTCAGTTTCCGAGACATCGAACCAGACTCGAACAGGGCTTGTGCACGTCGAAACGACTGGGCACACGCCTCGACGTTATAAAATTGTTCGCCAAAATGGCGTCGCCGCTAAAATGGGCCCCCAAGAACTGGTACGAACGGCTTCGGGACTGGACGACTGGCAGCGCGCGCGGTCCCTTTGTGATGCCTCGCGAGGAATTCCAGCGCCGAAAAGCTACTCATAGTAAGGCTGCTGGCTATGCTCGCGCATACAGTCGCGATCGAAAGTATTATATTAACCGTTTTAGTGCCGAACAACGACAGATCGTCGTTGGCTACACTTGCGAAAAGTGGCAAAGACGATATATCGTTTTGTAACTCTTAACTCGCTGGATGCGTTTAGTAGTTCAGAATTCATTTATGTTTCTACCGTTGCCGTTACATTACGTCGATCCAATTATAATATTATGAGATATGTACGATGAAACATTTGCTTAGCAGTAAGCAACCCTCCTGACACTAATTCTTTTCGGTCGGCGCTAATAGGGTTAACATTCGAGTCGTCCAATGAAGCCCGTGTAGCACCACTGTTTGGACAACCATGTCACCAAGTATGTACCCTAATCGCGAATTACAATTGAATTTTCTGTGTTAACTTAACAGCCTAAACCTGCGGCTACGCTATAGAGCAAAACAGTGTTATACGACAAATTGTTGTACAACCTTGCTATACAACATGTTTTCGTAACTTGTTACAAGACTATACCTTTCATACAAGTCTGCAAGTTTGTATAACATTTCGCGTCTCATTATTAATCATGGCGTGACACTAGACGGATAACGTATAACTTGCTATATAACACGAAAAATGTTGTGTAACATCACGTTATGTAACATTTTTCTTTCTAACAAGTTTTATAACTTTGCTATATGTTATATATAGTATAGACGCAGCTTAACAAAGACACCACCGCCTCTTCGACAAAGGTAGAAACTAAGGTCTCGAGTGTTTACGAGACATGAAAAGTTTCCAAGATCGTTTAGGGATGCGAATGTCTGAAGCTCTCGTGTTGTGTCTGGCTCAGGAGAAAGAGACCTCGTGTTGCGTATAACTTTCCAGCAGGACTGTATGTGCCCGTTGGTTCTCGAGAGTGGCGTGTTTTATTGGGAGGATCCCGCGACATAGTCGGCGCGTTTTGACGGGCCCCCGCGGATCGCATACGAAATCACCGGTGGATCGCTTTACCCGGGGACACCGGCCACGGGAGAAGGATGGCTGAATTTTATCGCTCGAGGATGTACGTCGACAGCCATGTAAATTATGCGTCACTTTCGCGTCCACCGGGATGGACACTAATTTCGGGCTGTTTCACCGGGTTCCCCGTGGTCCGTCAATTTCCATCCTGGACAGTCATCTTCGATTCCTCGCGGGATTAATTACGTATTCGTTGAGGGATTTAACGTGCCCATGATGTGTGTTTACATTTGTATACTGTTCTGACATTTTCATTTTCATTAGTCGCAATCGTAACCGAAATGTCCCAATTTCTGCTCAATACGTATATCTTTTATTTAATGTAAAAAGTTAAATAATAAATTAGCTGTACAAAATATCATTTAAATTAGTTCAGTATTTCCGTACAAAACGCTACAGCTGGCTGTTCAATAGATGGCAGCATTAATATTGTTCGCGAAAGTTTGATTTCTAAGCAGAAATAGGGACATTTTATACTTCATATTAAATGAACTATTATTCAGTTAAAATGTCCTTAAAAAATAATTTTATTTAAACTCAATTACAAAGGAAGGTTTAAATTACATATCAAGTAAGTTTTTTTTATTACAAATAAATAATTAAAATCAATTTCTGCGATATCAGAACTGTTACATGATTAGAAATAGGGACATTGACCGTTATGTCAGTGCTTGGAAAGACATTTCCGTTTCAAGAGTTTGTGATCGGGTTAGGGCTTCGGTGGTCGGACCAGCGGTCAAACTAAAACATTAATGTCACCTGTGTGGCTTGTTTGTTTACCAAGCGGAAAGCTCGCCGTCCCCGCGAAACGGTCGATCCATAAACCGAGAGAACGAACGAACGAACGTGTATTATTCAGGCAGCTGGTGCCGTGGCCTTGGGAAACGTGGTGGCCGGGGCGATAATGCGCGTTAACGACTTTATCGCGTTCTAAACGGGCTTGCAAGCTCGCGGCCCTGCAAGCAAACGAGGAAGGAATTATCGATCGTTTCGCCAGGCAGTAGAGCACCCGATGCCGCCCGCGATAAATCTTCATAGTTCCTTCTGACACGTTTCACGTGACCGTAAGCGTTATCTTTCCTGCATGAAATATGTCGGAAACGCTTTTCTTTCTCCTCGAATATCGCAAGCTCACGCTCGCTGTTCGACCCGACCGACCAAACGAACGAACGGACACCTCGCGACGAACAGAAAAGAAAAAACGGAAAATTCGAACCCTTACCTGATGCGTTACATTCTTTTTTTTCATTACGACGGATCGATTATCTTCGCTTCTCACACGATTCAATCGGCTCACTTCCGTTCAATAAACGCGAGATCGAAGATTCTGGAGGGATAAGAAGTTACAGTAGACTCACGTTAAAGTAGCGGCGTGAGGCTTGCAGGGCCGTTTTTTTCCGGAAACGCTACTTTAACGCGAGTCTACTGTAACTAGGAGTGACAATAGGAACGGAAGGAAACACGACGTAGAATTTTATCGGCGATACTCGAATGCGAAATCGGCCGGTTACCACACAAATTTCTGCCGATTCGTATCCCGTAAACGGCAACAAGGGATCCTCGGGAGGGGGGAGGGGATAGGTCTCGATGGTAGGAGCGAACGTTTAATATATAAATATGTAAATAATGCGCTGCCGCGAGTATCTCTCATGCACAGCAGCCGGGGTTCAACCGGTGGCGGAGGGGGGCGGCGGCTAACTTATGGCTGGGACCAGGAAGACCGGCTTCAGTTTGGTCATCCATAATGCCGTTCCTCGCTGCGAATCTATCGTCACGTTTTAAACATCGAGAAACACGTAGCCTCCTCTCACGCCATTCCCTCCCCATTACTTCCATCCTCGCCCCTGGAGAAGATCGTTAAACGAAGAACACGGAAAAAGAAAAAAAAAAAGGGAATATCTATCGGACACAACGCCTGGTCACTCTTTTGTTTTTCGGTTCTCGGGACAGTTAGCCCCCGGAGATTAGCGGTGATCGATAGCATGGAGCGTGGCGAGCTCGAAAACGGATTTTCACTCGGAAAGCCCGTTAATTAACTTCATCGGAATCAGGACATCCGAGATCTCTAGCCACGGGTCGAAGCCACCGCCAACCGGTAGGGGGCCTGGAGGACCGATTTTTCTCGTGCAACGGTGAAAACACCCCCCCTCCCCCTCCCCCTCGATAACGAGTTAAAAGTCTCGCGTGCCAGGTGTACCTACTCGCGTGACGGTGTTCCTCCACATCGGCGGCCCTGACTCAATTTCCCCCCCCCCCCCCCCCCCACCTTTGGACAGGTGGGGGTTGGAGGCTGAGAGGAAAAGACACCTATTTCTTACGCGGGCAAATCTCCCCAGCTCGATTACCAAGCTCTCCCTGTCCCTCGAATCACGAACGAGAGAAGCGCGCCAGAGAACCGAGAAAAGGGTTCGCGTTGTCCTCGAAACATTCGTCCCTCATCCCCCTCCTCCGAGCGGTGAAACAGGAGGGAAGCACCTCGGTCCGGTTGACAATAGTTTGGCCAGCGGTTGAAACAATTCCGAAGGGGCCGGTCCCGTCGCAATAAAAGGTCTTCGACAGTGGATGTGACAAAAATGAATTGTTATATTGTTTTAACAAATGAAGGGAGAGAGGACCGGTCACCCCGTTGGCCCCACTCGGTCTCCTTCTATCTTTAGCCCGACTCGATCCGTCGGTCCGTGGGCCTTCTTTTTCGCCTGTTTTGCGCCCGGTGTGCCTCGGCGTATTATGTATCTGGACCCTCTCTTCTCGAGAGTCTCCCTCGCGGATATCTCCTCTTCTTCGTTCTTTCTCTTTCTTTCTTCCTCCTTGGCCGGTTCTCGTCGTTCGGAGGGAAGCGCCTCGGCTCGGTTTTGCAGAGCGCGCGCGAAGCACGTGTTTTGCCAGTTCCTATTGTTTCCTGTATGATAAATGGGGTCCCCACTCGCCGGCTCGGACCGCCATCGGCTGCTTTTGGATTTTCGAGGCCTCGATAGATCGTCGAACACACCTTGGAATTCAGTCTGTTCGGGAACTCGGAAAACGCAACGCGTGTTGAAAAATCGCCAGGCTCGTCGGAGGAGGTAATTTATTCGTGTTCGAGGGCTGAAGCAAGAAACCGAAAGCAATGTGGGGGATTGCGTCGCTAATGCGACGATACTACCAGTAGACAGAATATACGAATCCGAGGAGCAGAAAAATCACAGGCCGATTATTTATCATCGTTTGGTTCAATTAAAAATCCGCGCATAAAAAGGGCCGAACATTTCGGCAGTCGTAAAGCCGGCTGTTTCGGCTGGTTCGACGGCGTTCTTTTTCTCTCCTCTGCACCGGAGGATCCACTTTTCGAATATATACGACGATTCGACGACGCGGGTTAAACGGATGGGACACGTTAAGTATTAATAAACTGGTTAAGATCGTAATTATGTACGGGGACAGTTAAACGGACCATATCCACTTCGGGGAGTTCGGCGATTACGCTCGCGGCCTTTTAAACTCCGTGTCCCGACACAGGTGACTATTCTTTTACCACTGGAATACCCTCTTTCCATCGAGAAAACGATGAAAAATAGAATCCAGAACGGGAACGATCGTGGTCCTGGTTTATCGAACGACTTAGAACTCCGTGGCTCGGGATTAATTTATCATAAAAATCATTGGAGAAAATGAGCCCGCGGGATAGGGTTAGTGGCGGGCGTGCGCGCAATGGTCTCGGTTAACCGTTCAACGAGCTGCATTTACATATCTTCGCCATAAATCAAACCGGCCCAGAAACAGATGAAGCACTCGGAACTGAAAGTGTGTAAGCGCACGTGAACGATTCTGGGACGTGAATTTCCGTTCGATCTACGGGAAATCAATCACCGGATCAACGAAAGCCACCCATAAACATATAGGGACACCGACGATCGGAGAAGTATATCGATAAATAACCAACCACCGAAAGGACCGAGTGCAAAAAAAAAAAAAAAATACAATGATCCATCGACGGTCCCCTGGGAATTGATTAGCGAACGAAAGCCGACGGACGGACTAGCTGCAAATTATTACACCTTTTTACCGAATGGAACATCGACACCCCCGGCTGGAGAGAGGCCAAGAGAAACCGATGCCGATCCAGGCAGCTCTTGACCCTTTCTTTTCGCGACTCGAGCCAGTTGCAAGAGTCGCGCTGGTGCTACAGCAGGGGGTCCGTAAAGACTGACCGCACACAGGCATAAACATACATAAACACCGCGGATATATATGTGTATATAAGTTGGTAGCTTCTGAAATCCGTGGCTGATCCGGGAGCGATAGTGTTGGGACGCCCAGCGGGCAGTCCCAGCTACCACGGCACCCAACGATCTATGGTCGTGACGAGAATCCACCAACCATTACGGGCTCCGATGGACGTGTGTATGCCCTCTAGGGGAGACTAATTTTTCCTATTACGCGTTCCCATATCGCTGACCACCGTTCCAACGAAACCCCACTACCTTCGTGTTCTCCATCTTTGGAAGTCGGTTTTCCTAGTTTCTTCGTCGAGGCAGAGACGAGCTATAGGATTGGACATTTCATCTTATGGGAGTTGGTGGCCCACCTAAACTGTAGTACCGACACCTTCACAAACCTGTGATTTTAGCAACCTCTATGAGAACGGTGAATCTGGCGGAATAAATATATTGGATAAAATGTCTACGCCTGTACCTCTCTAAGCAAATGATGGCTGATGAATCGGGACCAGCTACCGTTGTCGTCAAACCGTAAAACGAAACTGTACGACTCGTGCAGAAATAAAATTAGCTAGCCTAGATATTTTGCAGACGTAACCGTCCAGCCTCGGTCATTCTTGTCTATTCAGTCGCATCTACCCAAAGAGAAATGTCTCGTCTCTATCGATAATCGTGTCCCCACGCCGTGGAATTTCGAACGATAATTCGTGAATCGAGTCTAGTGAGTCAGTCTGCCAGAATCTAGGATCCCTCAAATCGTGGGCTCGCGACCACTCGGTGACGAGTGACACACACACCGGGGGCCAGCGTAGATTCAGCCCACGTACGGAGGAATGGATACGCGCCATAAAACAGAGTGTTATCGCTCGGTCGTCATTGTCTCGGGCTGTCATCCCTGTTTATCTGAGATGCGCGGTTAACTCGCGGGAAAGAAAAAAAGAATGGCCCCCAGTCGCCGTTTATGGAGACGCGAAATGAAACGGTATTCTTTCTGTAGGAGATCTTATGGTACAGGCGGTGAGTGAAGACGTTTCTCCCAGTCGCTTGGATTTTTGGTAACGGCCGCTAGGTGGCGAGTTTTCTCGCAAGCGATAATTACAGCCTTTGGTTACTTATGGGGCTCCGCCGAGGAGCCACCCAAGCGTCTGGGGTAGGGGTCGTCTACCGTCAGTCTCACTGACGAGTCTTTGTAGACGATTCCCGAGAAGAAATGCCATCTTTTTGAACTTAGTACATTTCTTCCGGGAACAGTCGATTCGAAGGGAATCCTCGACGGAAGCTCTCGGTTCCGTGGAAGCGTCGAAATGATTGGCAGCCCCCACGGGTCCCCGTGGTACAGATGGCGCGCGTGAGAAGCTACAGAACGGTGGGCCCAGGAAAAATGATCGGGCCGTTGCGCGCGCGGGGGTAATAGGATCCCCGATCGGCGAAGTTGGACACGATAAATCCAGCGGGGAATTAATTGCCGTTTGGTCCTGTCCGGTCTGGGTCCGATCCGGGTCCCATGCCCCGTGTGCAGAGCGCTCCTCACTGTCTCCGGGCTCTCTCCTCGAAACCACCCTCCCATCGACCAGTCCATCCTCTTTCCACCCGAGCCAGGGAGAGGGACAGGGACTCCCTGTCCTCCCTGCCGTTCTATCTCTGTCTGTTGCCGTCCCAGGCTCGCATTTAGGAATGCCCGCGACGACACGGGGCCTGTGGGACCTCTTCGAGGTTTCTCTCCTTGACTCTCTCGCCCCCCCCCCCCCTCCCATTCCTCTCTATCTCTGTTTCTCTCCGTCTATCTCGGAAGTGAACCAGGCGGCCGGGAGCGCACACGGGACCGAGAGATCCCGGCCGTGTGCAGGTGAGACGAGGAGAATGAGATTCTACGGAGAGAGAGAGAGAGGAACCCCACGGCATGAGACGTAATATATGGTAGCCTTAAGACAACGGTTCGGTATAGCCATGGTGTATACCTGGGCTGCCCGTGGTATCCACCTTTACTCTCACACCGTTCCCGGTGTCTCTACCGAGAGAGTTCTCTTCGTTCCCCAAGCGTATGTACGTATACGTTTGTCTTCTCGTATCCGAGAGAGAACCTGGGTGTAGGAGTCTGTTTCGTTTTGCCCTGGTGCGACGCGACGACGCTTCGACGCGCGTGTACGGACCCACGTCCTACTCGCGAATACGAGAGTTGCCGAGGTAGGGCCGCACCTGGGCCGTACCTGAATCAACGGCACCCTTTTTCCACTTTATTTAATTGTCCGTCACTCCTGTATCTTGCTGGGTCAGAAGTGATTTCTCCGTGGAACAGTACGCTGCCTAGATCTAGGAAGCTTCCCGAGTAGCGGACAAATACCAGGGAGGGAAGATATTCGATCGGTGAGGAAAGAATTCGTGGGACAATGGGGCGCCTTCTCCAGGCGAAAAGAAAGAATCGGTGGCGGGAATGTTGTTCACCGGGGTCCGGAGTTTGTCACCGTGGAACGCTACATTATACCATTAAGGGCGCCCCCTACCCCCACCAAGTACCAAAATAAAAGATAGTACCCCCGAGGAGTTTTACGCGCCACATTTGCCACGAGGCTCCCGCCGGGGGCAAGATTTACAATTGATCGACGGAAAGAGCCGAGTGGAATCCGGTCGAATCCGTGTATCGATTAAATTTTTATTATCGTTTAATTCACTCTCGAGTTTACGAGGCTCGCGTACAAACTAATTCTCGATGGATTTTTCGTACCAGCCACCGATCGATGATTTATACGCGTGTCGATCCTTGGATATTACCTACACTCATAAAACCACGTATACCTTGTGTATAACTCGTGATTCTAGGAAAAAGAACGTAATTCTGGCAAAAGTGAACGCGCCGGTTGGTATTCACGACAGGTTCTCCCGCTGACAGAATCCTCTCTCTCTCTCTCTCTCTTTCTGTGTGTCTGTTTCCACGGCAAAAAATCCATCATACGGCAGCGAAATGTGGTGCCGGCAAGCCACACACCCAATTATCATAAAACGCTCCAGATGCTGCCCCCCCCCTCCCCTCCTCCAACGACCGTACCCTCCACGGAAGAAGAATCGAACGGCCGACTATAAATTCTGCGTGCGTCGGAACGATACGTCCCTGTCGGACTCGACTTTATTCCCGGTGGATGCCTGTCGTCGTTCGTGGTCGTCGGTAAAAGAACACGAGTTTTAGGTGATCGAAATGGAGAACGCCGGGGCATCCGAGTGCCTGATGGATTGACTCGATCCGTCGTGTTAACGAACACGGTGGTCCGAGGGACGTGTATCGATCCTAACCGAGTAGCGCAGAGTCGGTCTCTGATCGGCAACAACAACAGACTTTCCGTGGATCGTTCGCGAACACTTCTTCCTCTACAACTAACCATTTTCGCGACATAAATCCCCCCCCCCCAGTAACGGGCACGACACCTCGATCGATGCCTCTAAACAATCCCGAGTGTAGTCACGCTGCTACGGTAACACGTCTCTGGGACTAGAAAAACCATCTCCCGTATACACTCGAGAGGTGGTAATCCGGCCTTATAAGCGTAAACTTCCGTAAGAGTCCACGGCTTGGTTACCCCCTGTCTTCGCTCGTTTGCCAGAGGAAACGGCCGTTAGAACCTATCCAGCGAGGACACGCCATCGATCTATCCGTCACGGCTAGTAAGTGACCGGCTTGGTTCCACCTGTTATTAGCAAAAAGGTAGAAACAGCTCGTCGACGAGGATCAAAGTGAACCCCGGGAAAACACGATCATCCCTTCGATCAAGAACGAACGCAACGACGACGATCTCCGGCAGGTTGAACGACCCACATGAGGAGGAGGCTGTCGAGAGCCTGGCTGGAGGACTCCTGAGTCTTCGTCGATCGTGTCTTCTCTCCACGAAACGGCGAAAGAACAGAGGTAGACCGAAGTCGTCAGTGCGCCTTAACGCCACTGTCCCGACTCTCCTCTTTTCGATTCCTGTCCAGCCACGCGGGCACGTACGAAAGCTCTAAAGACCGCGCGGAGGGCCCGATACTTAAATCACTCCGGTCACTCAGCCTCGCGGCTCAGATTGATGTAAGGCCGTGTTTTACATTCAATTCAATTGGGCAAAAAACTGCTATCCGTTGCCGGGACGACGACGCATTGTGCCCGTTGCTGCTACGGGTTTCGATGCTACTCTCGACAACCTTTTCTACCCTTCCTTCCACCGGCGAAAAGGACCTCCGGCTCGATGGAACGAGCGAGCTTCTCCTCGTTACAACCCGTCCCAGATGGGGACGATCACTGGACAGGGAATTATCGTTATCTATCCAGGCAGCGAACCAGAACTCTTCCCACCTGTTTAATCCTCTCGCGCGAACGGGATCGTTGATAACAGGTAGTTGCGGGGGTAACAACATCCTCTTCTACCAAGGATCGATCCTTGAGAAATATCGCGGGAACTTGTAGAGGATAGGTTCCACTGGAGAGCGGAGGAACGGGGATTCGGGACAGAGTTAAAAAAGGGAATGGTCGAGGACGCACGAAAACATCGATCCCAAAGAAAGTAAAAA
>NW_015373986.1:0-15491 GCF_001272555.1 Dufourea novaeangliae | reverse complement strand
TTTTTTTTTTTTTTTTTTTTTTTTGTTTTTTTCCCCCGACGGTGGGATCCGTAGAGGATGCCCGCCGTGGTATTTTCCCTATCGGGATCGGATCTACATAGGCGACATTATTCTCGACGACGTCGTTATTCGGTATGCGGGAATCCACGACGCCGCTTTTGACGTAAATTGCGAGGAGCGCCGGTCACGTTTCTGCTTTATCCCCGTGGACCGTTCTTATTGCTACCAAAGGACGTGCAGATATTCCCGACCGCGGCTGTGTGTCGCGCGACACGCGTACACTCTGACCCGGACACACTCGACGTGTCCTTTCGAGGACTGTTAATCATTTCCTGTCCGGAGTAGCTAACTTCGATGGCAAAAAAAAACAAAAAAAGAACATCCTCCAACATTGTCCATGTTCCTCTTTTCCTCGCAAAATTTCGCCTGTTACAAAAGCATCGTCAGGACACGAGGATTAAAGTATTATGCAAATTTTAGACCAACAGAATTTAATCAAATTAGCTGTATATATGTAATCTTTGTAACAGGAGGTACTCGTATATACAAGGAGGAACTAGCTTTATGGACAGAAATATATACTGCATATTAAATTCTTAATTGAATCGTATTAAATTAATAAGGGCGGCGATACTGTTTTCACACCCGGGCGGCCAGCAATCAGTGTGTCCTTCGACCCGTTGGGAAAACAATTCCACACGGCTTACACCCAAAAGCGTCAACAATGAGAATTGTACGATGATGGGCCGTGAATGCCTCGCATCTCTGATCAGGTAGTCGCTTGTCGTATGGATACATATATACGGTGCACAACGAGGCTGGGGCGTCAGTCTGTCTGGTCGAGGAATCGGGGCCGGGCTTCGGGATCAGATTCAACGACTGGTTCGTTCGTTCGTTCGCCACTGATTGGAAAGGAAGAAAGCGAGAGGAGAGGGACACTAATTAGTGATTCCGAGAAAGGGGCCTGTTTCGCCTAGGGATCAGCCCCGTGGATCAAATCGGCGGAGCGACGATAGCTCGATACGTCTCGTGACCAGGGTGACGGAGGGAGGAGGAGGAGGAGGAGGAGGAGGTGTGAAGGTTCGTAAAGAAGTGTAAGGCATTCGAGAAATTCGTTAAAGAAATCGATAAACCTTCGACGCCTTTCGATCTCGACTTGCACGGGAACGCATGGCATTCTCCGAATAGCTAAACGGGACAACCGATCTCTCGACGCGACCGAGAAAAAAAAGGTGCAATTAACGCTCCCAGGAAGCGGACCGTTGATCCCCGTTGTTCGACAGGAAAGAGCAACGGAGAAACATTCGAGGCGATCGTGGACAGAATTTTGCACGGAAACCGGGCGCCGATGAAATCGTCAAACGCCGCGTGTCAATCCCCATTGGATCGGAGATCGAGGGGTCCTCCTCGTTAGGTGGGGAGAGGCAACGTGTGGACAACGATTTTCAGGGAGAGGACGACGAGCGGCATGGGAATAAAACAAGGAGGACACTAATTAGCGATTCCGAGAACCGAGAACACGAACCGTAGTACAACATACACACACACACACGATCATCCTCCTCCTCCTGGTCGTCTCTGCCGGTCAGGGGCCCCCATAACACGCCAGTGTGTTTGGACCCAGCTGGAGAACCCGTACCGAACGGGGACGACGACGACGAGGATGCACCACAGTCGACGGGGACAAAAGGTCGAACAGTTTTTTTCGACGCTCTCTTCGTTACTTTGTTCCTATGCCACCCCCCCTCCCTTTCCTTCTGTCATCGAATGGATTTTGTAGCCGAGGATCAGATCATAGACAAAACTGGTATCTTTCTCAAGAAATACCACCGCCTCCAAACGCGTAGCCATCATGGTCCTCGATATTTAGGACCTTTTACTCGTCAATCAGCATTTGGTAGCAAGCGCGCGCGCAATAATGGTCGACGTGTGTGGCGGGCGAAACATTCAACGCATTGACATTCATCCTGGTAGGTGTGAAGGACGGACGAGGTGATGGTCACACCGTTTGGGAATAATTCAGGAACGGGTGGAACCGCCCGAACGTTCGATTACAAATAAGGAAGCGATCGGACAGGAATTATCACGAGCCGCGGGACACCGGTTCTTCCCCCTCTCCGTGTTTCTTTGTGCATCCGTCAGCGTGATCAGCCCCGTCGTAAAACGATCGAATTAACAGCATTTCGACGGCCGAACGAGGAGGAGGAGGATATTTCCATACCGGTCTCAGGGAACAACCGCATCAAACTCTCGATAAATCGGACCGCTCGGATAGTCGTTCCGAAGTGGCGGTCTGGGTTCAGTTTATCGTGGTTAAAGGAAAACTTGGAACATCGAAGACCTTCGGAAATAAAGAATTAAATCGGGACGATAAATCCCGGTGCTCATTACCCAGGAGCAGAAAAATCCTCGATACGGGCTGGTAGTCGGCGGTGGAGGAGCAGCTCTAATCGTGAAAAGAAAAGGGATACGGTGTGAATCGTTTCGGAGTAATAGTGTTATCAGGCGCGACTCGTGTAGGACACGATGTGTTTCTGATACCAGAACCGAGCTACCTGAGCCACCAGCCGAAGAGAAATACTCGAGCAACGCCTCGATCCCTGAACAAATCTGAACAGAGGATCAGCATCCTTGTGAACAGAAGATCATCTCCATCGAGTTTCTCTCGTCTCTACGACACCAACGGATATTTATCCAATTTCCGTGTCTTGTTTCTCGAAGACAATTATTTGAAAAAGATCAGTGTTTAGGTCACCTATTTATTAGACGTTATTGTTTCTAGTTCGTGAATCGTTCGGGGATTTCCCTCGCAGTAATCCCTCGAGTCCGCGTCGAACCTACTAAATTCGAAATCCTGAACAAGCCAGGACCGTGAAAACTATTGACCGTGGTGCGGGGGACCGCGAGATCGGTCCCTTCTTCGGCACCCAGGACGACCGTTTCATTTAATTAAGACTTGTTTTTATTTCTGGTAAACTCGTCCGGGTATTTTAGGAAGCCCACGGTGCCTCGCCTCGACTCGGACACACGGTCGGATTAATTTATCGGCCTGTCCAACAGCCAAGGGGGATTCCGTTAGTGTTTGGTTCGAACGTTGTGGAAATCTGCGAGACTGTGTCCCAGTCGTCTTTTCCACGATGTTCATTTTATTACGGTGTGACCGGTGCTATTAAGACCGATCTCGACGAACACGTTAAATTCACTGCTTTCCGGGTATATTCGGAAATGCTCGCGTTCGAAAATATACGTATACGAAGCAGAAGGAAGAAAGATGTGCAAGACCCAGTGTTTTTCTACGGTTTCCAAGAGGCAAGGAGTTTGGAAAAAATCGGATAACCGGCAATGTAGCAGTTTCTGCCCGTCGTTTAATGCTCGTTACACGCACGGGGGCGATAGGCAGCCTCCGAGTGCTGCTGCTTTCTTGTTAATAGTAATTCTGAAGCGCCTGTGGAACAGGTTGCGGCGGTTACGACGTATATAAAAGACCGACTGGTGGATTAATAATCGTCGATAAGCCTTCTTGGGGACCACTGCTCTCGACTCTTTAATATCCTGTTGCGAAAACTAAGTCCCGGTAATGAAACTTTTACCGGCCCGTCTCGTCGAGAATAGCCTGGTTGATCGTGTCCCGAAGAGTAAAACAACGAAACGTATTCGCCTCGAAACACTTAATCGCGACGGTGAAACGAAATTTACCTTGGCGAGAGAATCGATGACGCGTTCGAGGAAAGGATCGAAGAAAAATAGGGACAACGAAGACAATGTCTGGTCTCGTATAGATCGGCAAGAATAGTTGGAGCTGTGTGAGATACGCGGTGGAATATTGTCGAGGGGACGAAAGGAAAGAAAACGAGAAAAGGTGCAGAGGGTTGCGCGAGTAGCAACAGCAACAGCAGAAGCAGCAGCAGCAGGTACCCCTGATTCTGGGAAACGTGTCCTGCCAGCTTGTTAGGTGTCCCCAACAGTTCTCTAATATATGACTGGCACTCTCTACCCTTTTTTCGAGGGAGGAGAAGGAGGGAAAAGAAGGACGAGGACTAGGTCCAAACAGGGTCCAGTTAGAATGCCATTCGAGCTGCTTACCTGCACTCGTTCTCGATGCTGTCTCTCTCCGTGACACCGGACAAGAGAAACGGGAAAAGAAACGATCGGTGCGCATCCTCGGCGAAGTATTACGCCATAATTAATGATCCTCCTCCCGCGGCGGAGCGGTCTATTACCGATCGAACGGCTCCGATCGACGAGCAACCGATGCTTCCTGCTAAATGTGAAAGAAAACGAAAAAGAAGAACGACTTCACCCCGGCATCGTCTGATTTATATATCGCCGGCTCGTCTGCCGTTCATTGATTTCCCTCGAATAAATTATCGAGCGTCGGCCGCGCCACCCTTCGTCGCAATTTACATCGAGATTACACACACACACACACACAGAGAGAGAGAGAGGTAGAGGGAGCAATTACAAGCAGCGCCACGTTTACGATCCGCGTGGTTGGATCCTCTATTCCGGACAGAATTCGAGCGGACGGTTCCTCTCGAAGAGTGGTTTGAAAGAAAAAAAAAGAGAAAAATGGTAGATCGATCGATCGATCATCGGTGGAATCGATATCAGACTTCTCTGCTCGTGGGCCCACCACGGATACGAGCGCTGATGATGTCTAGTCACAACACCATTGTTTCAATGACCCGGTGCCCCGCCCAGTAGGTGGCACCCACCCTTCACATACTAATGAGCCAACCAGTTTCGGAAGATCATCAACGCTCTTGCCACGGGAGAAGATGAGGTGTTGAGACGAGAACCGAGCCTTTAACGTTGTTACATCGGTACGCCGGCCGTTATCTGAACTCCGCTCCTCGGATGGTCGATCGTTTACACGACGATTAAAAGAAAAAAGAACGCCCTCTGTAACAAGGATCGACAAGCCTATCTCGAGATCTTCCGATACGAAACAGAGACAAAATAAGCTCCGAACTTGGCCCAGTTGACGAATTCAGGAATTCATCTTTCGAGTCCAGAGAGATCAAGTTACGATTCAAACGTATTCAAACGAATTCCAACGCGATTCCGTCGCAAGGCCAGACCCCTCCAGGGTGTTCAAAGTATAGAGTCGGAGGATCGTATGTACCCTAGCAATCAAACTCTGCTTCCGCTAGGGGAAAAAGTGAAGTAAAGGAACCTCCTACCATTTGGTCTTAGAGTTACTGAAATTTATACCAAATTAACATTCGGTTCAACATTTATTTTAGTATTCGAGCTAAATTTATCAACATGTCTAGGACCCTTACCCCTGCATTGCTTTTTCCCCTAGAAGAAGCCGTGTTTGCTCGTGAGCGTACGTAGACTCTGGGGTAAAGCCAGTCGAGGTAAGGCGGCTCCGTGACGTCCAGGTAGATCGAGCGTGAATGAGGCGCTAACGACCAGTGATTACCAACCGTGGACGAGAGAACGTGTGCGCGTGAATCCATCAGCGACGAGCGAAAGAGGGGCGGGGGAGGGTATACACGCGTAAAAGCGGTTACGAACCGTCCTGGTCCGCCGATGGTGTAACGCGTGTATACCCTACCCGTGGCACACCGAATAATCGGGCGTGTAGGTGAGGATGTCCATCAATCCCCGAGTGTGGGACCTCCCGCGACGTTTCTCATCTTCTCGCCGAGCGACGGCCGCCGCGGCGTCCAACCCTCTCCTCTCCTCGACCACGGACACGCTTCTTCCAGCCGGTGCAAGATTGATGCGCCTCCGCCGTGACGGCGTTTTTCGACGATTCCATGCCACCTCGACACTCCTTCGTTCCCTCTTTGGAGTCTTCTCTCCAACAGTCGTTCGACGATGCTGCCAAAGGAAACTCAACGATCTTTCCAAGAGGAAGAAATTCTATGGATCGATATGTCCTCTAAATCAGTCGATCGACGACGTTGTCAAAAGAAACTCAACGATCTTTCCAAGAGGAAGAAATTCTTTGGATCGATATGTCCTCTCGAACACTCGATCAACAACGCTGCCAAAGGAAACTCAACGATCTTTCCAAGAGGAAGAAATTCTATGGATCGATATGTCCTCTCGAACACTCGATCGACGACGCTGTCAAAAGAAACTCAACGATCTTTCCAAGAGGAAGAAATTCTATGGATCGATATGTCCTCTGAAGCAGTCGATCGACGACGCTGTCAAAAGAAACTCAACGATCTTTCCAAGAGGAAGAAATTCTTTGGATCGGTGAACCCGCGTGCAATGTGTCCCCTCGATTTTGCAGTGTGACTCACGCTGGAAACGGTCCACAAGGCACACACTTGCTGATTTTCGAATTGCATTTGCATCTATCCTCGTGAAGAATCACGCGGCAGCCCGATCGCGTCCACGATAACCGTCGACGTCTGATACAAGGTTAAGCGTATGCGTTGCTGACAAAATTCAATCGGTGACCCACTTGTTGTTTCGCAATGGGCGAACCTACGAGGGATCGGGTGCCATGTGTCCGAGGATCGATTCGTTCCGCGTGTGTCTGTACTACCGTCACAAATATTCGTCCACTAGAACCCGGATCTGTCATATCACAAGAACATCCAAGAGATTTTAGACAGTGTACAGTGAATCATCGATGAGTGTTCAAGATGTAGGAAGGTCGAGCGGAGGAAATGAAATGTATTCATTAACAAACAGTTTATTGAGTCGATCTGACTTCGACGGGAGTCGGCACAAAACAAGACTCGCTCCCGCTTCTGTCGTCTTTCTTATATACTATGGCATTCGTTCACACACACACACAGCTCTCGCACAGGACCTCCGCGTTCGGTGAATCGTCATCGGCGGTAGATGTCGATCACACGGAAGCGGTATCCGTCTTTCATGCCTATGTCGGCGGCGGCCCGCGTCGCAACGACGACTCGGCGGCACAACGACGATATCCGACACAATGGTTACTTCTCCACGTGTCCACGTGCCGGTTACTAACCAAGCCACCGTCGGCACAGCAAAGGCACATGCCGATGCCTACAAAGAGCTTGAATGATTCCACGGGGGACCATTCCAGAGTAGCGGGTATGAACACTTAGAGGCCTTCGAACACTCATCGATGATTTACTGTATAAGACGAGGCATTACACTTTGGGGCCAACGTGCAGACAATGGAACGTCCTCGGGGAACCCGATAAGTTTATACGCGATCGGGCAAGGGTGGAATCGCGGCGAGGGCGGAAAAACAAAAATGGACAGGGTGTGGGCGTGGAGGATCACGATTCACCCGTACAGAATCGCGGGGCACGTACGCGGCCACGAGCAATCAAACCCATAAATCCGAGGCGTAAGCAACCTCTGACACAGATTCCTCGCCTCTTTCACGGTACCCTGGCCAGTGGCGAGCAGATGATCGCATGGATAACTCGCTTGTTCGCACTCGTATTTCCTTGTAATTATCGCGCTCGTTGCTGCATCGAAAACAGTATGTAAAATAATAATTATAATATTATTAGTGTTACGTTGGCACTCCGAATTAGTTGTATAACCTCCTAATCAACGCATGTGCGTATACACCGGTCAGCCTACTCTACTTTTCAGGTACATCAACACCCAACAATTTACAACTAATTCGGAGTGCGAACCTAACACGAATAATATTATAATTATTATTTTACAAGTATACCAGGGTGTAACAAAAATGATACAGGTCTCTAAAATGAGACACTCGTGAGGCGATTTGGAACAAGTTTTCCCTTAGAAAAAATGTTATCCGAAGCTTCGTCGCGGTAACGTTGGCTACCTCGCGTTCTGATTGGTCGGGGTTTATCGTCGATATCTCGTTAACAAAGCCTCGGATAACATTTTTCCTAAGGAAAAACTTATTCCGAATCGCCTCACGAGTTTTCAGGGACCTGTTACATTTCCGTTACACCCCGTATACATTATACCGAAATACTTTTGGATTTCCCTATCCCGTGGGGATTGTTACCTCGAATATTCAACCGCGGATTATTCCTCCGGTCGGAACAATTAAGTAGAAGGGGGAGAGCGAGATGTTTTTTTGCAGTAGGCTCCAATGGGGCCCCAAGGGCGAGAAATCTGGCCGTTGCATCCGAGGCGAGCTCTCGATCGAGCGCGAGGCATAGCATTAAATCGGGCCCCAGAACGGTAGGGTTACGTTGCGTTTCTCGCAACGGGGTGTTGCACATCGTTGCATCGCCGCTCGAATGCACCGCGTGCGCCTCCTCGACCGCCACGCGGAGTGGGCGTGGTGATGCACGACTGCCTCTATCGAACTGCTCTATCGCCAATAAATCTGCGCCTCAACTAGAATCAGCCTCGAGTTATACGGACGGAGAACGGGCATAACAGGCCGACGCGTCCCAGGATCGAAGAAAAAGGTAGCCAGAGAAAAATCCTTCTATTTTCTCTCAGAGCTGTCGGTTCGTTTGCAAGTTTCTCGAGTTTCCGATTCGTGGAACACGAAGGTATATTTTGCCAGCGGAATTTGCTCTCGTGTGCGGAACGAACGGGGGAACAGGAAGTTTAGATCGAGCAGTTGCAGTTGCTGCCATCTTTCGCGTAGACACGGAACTCGATCGAGCTACTCCATCGTCTCTTACCGAAGAAACCGCATCGATATTTACATAGTATATTTACTGAACGATGAAAAGAACTCGTCGTAAATTCACCAATCCCGATACAATGTACATATATACAGTTTCTGTACCATGTCCCTTGAACGTAAACTGCACGCTGGTCTGCCGAACGGAACAGAAGACTGAAATCCACAATGTCTATACTCGTGTATGTACATCGAAACGGAAGACCAGATGCGTTTCCAGGTAATCGTGGCCGTACACGCTGATCGATTCGAACAATTAAAACGCTTCCAGAGAAGCGACGGACGGATGACTGGTGGTTTTCCCATTGATTCCTGGCAGACCTCGGGCCAGGGAAGCACAACTGGTAGGAAGTGGCTGGAACGTTTTGCCAGAACGTCGTCGATATCTACTTGGACTACGCTCCCGTACGTTATTCGTTGGGACGGGACATTTATCTCGAAGCTTCGACAGAGAAATGTCGTTCTTCTCCAATTAACAATCTAATAAAATTTTTCCAAACTATCCGAACCCCACAGATAATCCGTGTATTTTCCTGTTTTCGTTTCGCCTCTAAAGATTCCAGCACGAAAGACGAAATACAAGTGAAATGGGGATGCCAATTAACCAGGGCAAAACCATCAATTAACCGACATAAATCTCGAATCGGTCGTCAAGATTTCGGAACGGGGAACGGCCTAAGATACGGGAACGGAACGGAATCGAGAACGAGTCCGTGAAGCAAGCGTACGTGTGTATCGTCGCGGAATCTCCCCGAAGCCTGCTGCTGCTGCCTGGGCCCTTTAACTTTACGATATTCTCGAGTATCTCGCGAAATTATTTTCCTGCTGCTCATATCTCCGTGGTTATGTGGCCGCGATGCAGATCGTCTCGGTTGATCGTCACGCTCGATTTCCCTCGCGTTACACGCACACAAAAAGGGCCCAAGCCGAGGAGAGAGCGCACGCGCGCGCGCGCACTGGGTGTATAATGTAGCCAATTAATGCCCGCGGGACAATCGCCCCGAGTTTCTTACGAACTGTCCCGCAAATTGCCGCGATAAACGTCCCCGGGGCGATCACCGACCGGAGCGAGAGATATCGAGACGGAAATACCGGGATTGCTACCGGAACACTCTGGCGGGACAGTATTTTTCACGATCTACAGCCTGTCCACGTTTCCTTCTTAACACTAGAAGTACCAAACCAGTCAAAATGACTGGTCGGTACACTCTTGTAACCATGATTTAAATGTTATAACGATGCATTTTTCCAGACGTTGTGCAACTTTTGAAAAATGTAGAAATCAGTCGATTAATAGACTTTTTAATCTGTAAAAAATTGTTATGTTTAATGACCGATCGAAATAGATATACGTTTATCAAAGGTAGTTCTAGCGTTAAGCTGCGTCACCATTATGCCGATTGGCAATACCGAACATACGAGGATACGTCATCGGCACGTGCCAACAGGCTGGATGGAATAACGGGGACACAAAATAGGCCGGTCGATTTTACCGATCGGCATAATAGGAACGAAGTTTAACGCTATATTCGGTTGAAAATTGAAACTGTTCACTCAGAGATATGAATTGTTCACGATGCCAGGTGGGACCACCGAGACTGACTGTAAAAGAGGATGTTTCTTGCAGGGGAAACGATCAAAATGAAATAACAGAAAAAGAAGAGGGCGTACGACCGAGCAGGAAAAAAAAAAATGAGGCGAAACTGTATCGGAAGATAATGAGGGGGTTGCCGTGTGGACGGTGATCGGGTCCATTCACCGGCAAAGAGGAATAACACGAAGGCAACTATTATAGATGCAACGGGGAAAAAGAGAGTCTCGATCTCGTGATATACCGATTTCTGTATACATTATTCGACGGTGTTTTTTCACAGGAGAAACGTTTTCGATATTTTTCTTTGTGATTTTTGTATGGGATCAGACGTTGTTCCGATCGATGAAATCGTTCGAAAGAAATTCCTAGGCGAACGATCGGAGGATCGTAATGGGCGCCGGATAACTCCGAAAATTGCAGCATCCTCGCCACACAAGACAGAGAGATCGATTTACCTCGCGGTTTTCTCTATCTTTGTGGGTATACTTGAACGCTCGGGCTCGTGTCGGAGCCAATAAATTTTTCACGTTACCTGTACCAATAAAATGAGATAGCGGGAGTAGAGGGAGGCATCGACGCGATCCTGAAACAACTATACTTATCGAGGATCGTGCCTCGCAGGGTCTGATGGAACCCCGCGTTTTCAGTCCCGCTTCTGTAATTACTATCCTTCCTCGCGTATATACATCGCCAGGCATCGGTTGCCTCTTTACTCCGGTTCGTGCCCCAAAAAACAACAACTTCTTCCACTCCACGCTTGTCGTTCTTTCTCTTTCCCCCTCGACTGGTGTCAATCCCCTAGCGAAAAAAACATCTACGATCCCCCCCTTCCTTTCCAAGACTTTTCTTTCGTCATATAAATTCACCTATTGTAAACAGGACCTTCCTAGGACATTTAAAGATCTCAACGAGAACGTAGAGAGGAGATGTGTACCATTCCGGGACATCTTAAAACGTACCAAACGTCCGAACGTAAATATGACGTTTTTTGCTATTTCGAACACGAATTCGTCGCAGAGGAAACGCTTGCCATGACAGATAATCGCGGTTCTATTTCTCTCGGTATTGTCGTCGTTGCTTCACGATCGTGATAAAAACCATCGGACAATAATAAACAATGCGTGAAACGACAAGTACAGTCGGGACATTCCGCGAGATTGTTATCCTGGGGGTGGAGGGGCGGGGGGGGGGAGGCAGTAGGTACCCCAGCACCACAGCGCAATCAATCATTCGAACCGGATAAAATATAAAACACGCTGCCACAGGCCGATGTGTGGTGCTCGCGCGCGCCAAGTTTTATTTATTTGCACGGTCATGCAAGTTCCCGCGGAATTAACGTATTTTTTGCACGCGACCAACCGAGCAGGATGACGGGTCGATCCGATCCGCGGACCCGAGCTTTTATTACGAGGTATGTATACGTATCGTCGCGTCCAGAGAACGGTTCGCGGTACTTTTAATGGAGGTTTCGCGCGCAAGGATCGTTTTCCCCCTCCCTTGAGCAGAGCTTTTTCCCTTTTGTCAATCCAACGACCAAGAAACTAGACACCATAAGAGACGGAAAGCGAAAAAGGGAGAGATAGTGAGATCTGTTTAGGGTATTCGAAATGTTCGTCGAGCACATAATGACGACTGGCCGAGTCCATCTCGTGATGGATGGTGCTCGGTGGTATCGTGGTATCGCGGCCGCTACCAACTTGCTTATTAAACTGTTCGGTATTTCTCGTGGACGTGTAACAAGCCAGGCACGGTCGAACGGGAGGAACAACACGAGAAGGAGGACTAAGGGATGCCGGATGAAGATCGATGCGAGTCCTCGGCTACAGACGAAACTTTTAATAAATTGTCATCCGCTACCGAGGTAGCTTTCTCTCCCCCCCCCCCCCCCCGAGTGACTCGTTATAAATTGCTACCGTGGATCCGTCCCGTAGTTCACTTTAAACCGCGTCCCAAAAAATTATCTGATTCCCTGGAACCTCAGGAACAGACGACAGGACGCCACCCTCTGCATTCCAGGTCTGATTCGTTAATCGATGGTGCTCGGACCGGGCCACTGAATTATGCAAAACGTTACCGTAGTACAGTAGACTCTAACTATATTGCCACGCGAGACACTTCCTCTTCACACGTACTTTCCACCACGATACAGTTTTTACGCAGACGCTGAGATTATGACGATGGAATTTAGCATGGAGGGGACTCTGAACTTATTGCCGTTTTCCTTCACTATGGCAATATAGTTCCCAGAGAGCACAAGGCGTCATGTGCTATCTGGGTTAGACTCCACTGTATGTATGTATCTGCTGGTTCACTTCTATCAAATAGTTTCGAGAAACACGATCACACTCCGAGCCCTTCACCGAAAAGGAAAAACAGGTTGATGGAAAGAAAGATGGTATACACACGTGTGCAAGGATCGAGAACCTCTACCGTGGACACACGGTACGAGAAACGGGATGATTGCGCACCGTGAACACAGCAACGGATCCGCCACGTTATTATTTTCGCCAGTTATCGAATTAGATGTTGGCTTAACGGGTACGTACGGCCACGATCCCCGTGTATAACCCGTGTTTCATAGGCGTACTTACATACGCCCGCCCCCTTGGTCACTCTGTCCTTTTTATCAGTCTCTTCTTAACTGTCTTCTTATCTTCATTGTTACAGTACCTCGGATTTTGAGCATTTTAACGACCTCGATAGAATTCTTGAACATTAAGGAACGCGTAATCGGTAAGAAAGAACTTTTTTTTTAAAACATCTGATATTTGAATCGAAAAAGTTTTTATTTACTTGTACCACACAGTACAGTTTTATATATGTACAGTACATATATACAGAAATTTAGAATTCGACGGCTAGTTTGTAAAATTTTACCCTTTAAGAGAATTCACACGTTTTTGTGGATGTAGTAAAAAATACAAAGAGTTCCAGAAAACCAACGTAGGGGTACCGACGAGCAATAAAAATAGACCTTTCATCTTATGAGAGTTGGTGGCCCACCTAAACTGTAGTCTGCCCGTGATTTTAGAGACTTCTACGTTCTGAGACGAGTAAATCTACGGTGGGTAGTGGCAGTAAAATGGAAATGGGGTAACATAACCCTAAAAAAGTGGGCCGCGAAGATACATTGGATGATCTAGTCTACTCCTATACCCCGTGTATGTGGCAGAAGTCACTAAAATCACAGGCTTTTTAAGTAGGTGGTCCACCAACTCCCATAAGACGAAACGTTTATTCTTATACCTCGCCGGTAGTGCTAGCCTAGAATCCTTTTTCCTATCCTGCAGGCAAAGGGCTCGGTCGATCGAGCACGATCCACTGTCTTGGAAGTAAAAGAGAGATCCAAAGAAAGGCTACGATCCCTGTGCCTCCTAGTGCATTCAGCCGTCGACTTTAACGTAGACTGAACGTGGCTCAATTTCTTGCGAGAGCTTGTAAATTATGCCGATTCTGGATCATCCGCGCCACCTATGACGCCCATGGGCGATTTTTCTCCTATCCCCCTCGCTTTATCGTTTCACCTCGCGAATCATCTTCGTTCTCCTATCTATCTCTCTCTTTACCTCTCGATTTCCAGTTCGCCTCTCGATACTCACTCCGAGTAGGTATAACCGAAGGATAGGGGGCACCACTGAGATTACCGGTCACTCGTTACTACCTACAACGTACTTACGTTACTTTTAGAACTGCTTATTACTGTGATTACCGGCGGCATAATGCGACGACCCGAGCGTTCTACAATTTATTATTGAATTGCTATAATACGGGGACCGAGTGAACGTGCCTGTACACATATATACGTACGTACACACGTCGCGGGAAATGTACGGGCTGCGAAACGATACTCGTCGCGAATTCCAGAGACGACCGATAGAAACGTGCCGCGATTCGCCCCACGCTTCCACCATTGTCCAGCCTGTCCTTAACACGTTAGCAGCGCAGACTGCATTTTTTGATTGCACGCAACTTTTCACACAGAGGTTGCCCTCGACGATCCAGTCGGATACTCACGGGGACACACGGAACAGCGACCGATCCCTAACGATTTCTCTTGTAAAATCATCTCTTGCGCCTTCTCGATTACCTTGTCGAACGTTTAAACACCATCCACTTACCCCTTCACCCGGTGTCTACGCAAGGGACGTAATTTTCCAGGTTTGAAAGCTTCTCGATAACCGAAATACGAAGATTTTGATATCTCCATTAGCCTTTTTTCGAGAAGACGGAATGATGGCAGGAAACAAAATCAAAGGTTTTGCACTTGTGTCCAGCCATTTCTAGGGATGCCTCGTTCTGGTTTTCATGGGTAAACGGCCTGACGGAATTGTAGTTACGCGGAACGGTACATTTATAACGCCGGCCCTACGACCCCGTTCGGATCAATTCTGTTTTCAAGTATGTTGTCGTAATTCTTCTCAGTCGTCGGATTACTTCAGGCCTTAATCTTCGTTCCCTGCACCGAGATCCAGGGAAAATTTCACTCTGACGGACCTTTCTCTCTTACCTGTTGGGACAATTAGAAAGGGTGGAAATTAATTGTGATTTCGACAGCTTTCTCTTACGTATCCTTTCAATCGACAATCGTTGAGGCTTAATCTACGATTTTCGAGCTAGAAATTCCAACGATACCAAACCTGTGGTCGTAAACGCTGCAGACACGAGTTAAGACGAACAAATGATCCGAATGCAGATAATGTTTGCCGTTCTGATCGTAGGACATCATGTGCATAGGCGGAAAGAATCATATTATAGTAGCGAACCAGATGATTTATCACGTGGCGCTATCCGTGGTAATACTCTCAAACTGGAAGACAAATCTTACCGATTGCAGCTTGGACGTTTCGCCCTAGATGGCGACATCCATTAAAACCGCGAGATATCGATTGAACCGCATACAATCGATGGAAGAACCACCGACTAGGTATAGAATAGACCTATCATCCAATGCTTTTTTCTGTCCCACGTTCATAGGGCTACGTAGCCCTGTTACCATTTTAGTGTCAATATCCGACGTTACCGATAAAGCATGAATTCTGAGTGTTATTTGCACAAATGAAGTGTTATATATTCCACTCATATTGCGTGTATCTATACGATTTACCGGGAATAAAAATATCTGATGCTTCAGTTTAAGGTTAAGGGATAAATATGACAGTCATGAAACATGAAACGGAAAAGTATATATTTTTTCACTTAACTACAAGACAATTTATTCTAAATGCATCGTTAATGGATTTCATTCGTTTTTATATCTTGCCATACATTTGTGTATTTGTAACAGATAAATTCAGAATAGATGTAGTTTCATAAATA
>NW_015373985.1:614732-620080 GCF_001272555.1 Dufourea novaeangliae | reverse complement strand
TGTTGTGAATCTCGCCCTCATCTTGTAACGGCGTCTAGCGTAAGCTTCATAAGCGTGAAATTCAAATTAAGATATATGATTGTAATTAGAAAAGGAGATAGAAGTGAAGTTATATTTAACTTATATTATATTTTAACAGTCGAATTTCACTTTTACTCCTTCTCTAAAATATATTAAATCATGGCAAATATGTTAAACGCTTGAACAATATAAAATGAATAGCTAGAAGAAATGTATTAACAAATCAGGAATTATTTCATAATTTAATAATTATTTTATTGGCTCCTGGTATCTAAGGACATATTGTAATTAACTAAATGTATGTCCTTCAATAAATAAAGACGTATTCTTTAAATAAAGTTGTCTCTTTTAAAAAGGAAGTCAAAAGATATTCTTACGAGCAGAGTTCTTTAGAACTCCACGGGCGAGGATTCACGTCTGATATTTTTCTTGAAAAATAAATCCCTGGAAAAGGCCGCAACAGGGTACAGTACTTGTGGAGAAATTTGAAGTCTGAAGGCTTCAAATTTCTCTACTTAAGAAACTTTAATCAAGATCCGCTTGAAAACTTTTTCGGTTGCATTCGAAGCCATGGTGTACGAAATGTGAACCCCACGTGTACGTCGTTTATAAACTCGTTTAAAACTTTGATTATTAATAACTTTTTTTCACGCCATTCGGCGAACGCGAATTGTGAGAATAACCATGGGGAAGCACTGGACAGTTGGACACCATGAAATTCTTTCTAACGGATGCAGCCGAAAACGACGCGTTACACACATTTCAAACGGATCTTCAAGAAATACCAGAATATACGTATGAGCACGGGTGTGCAACTCAGAGGTTTTTCTTGGTCGATTTGCAGCGCCATTGGTGATGTGACTCTGTACTAAAACGAGTGCCGGATATCCGGGACGCGTTTAAATTTCGGAACGATTTATAATAGACGAGACAGTGAATGACTGGCGGCTACTGTATGAGATCGTGTATAATAAATTTGAGTTATAATAAATTTGATATTAGGTGTTCGTAATTTTAAATATGTTTAAAACTGCAAACAACTAACATTATATTTATTATAACAAATTTATCACACACGATCCCATACAGTAACCGCCAGTCACTCACTGTCACGCTCAAAATTTAACATTACATACATACAGTATACAGTCAGTTATTTCCTAAAGTATTTGAAATACCAGAAAACTCTCGTGTTTCAAATAATTTAGGAAATAAGGGACTGTATACTGTATAACAAACAATACATACGATACATGCATACTTCATTCTCCTATACTTTTTTACATAATAATCCCTAGCTATCTTGCACACACAATCATGCACGCCTTCCGTCCGTTTACCCCTTAAAAGTAAATTAACATTTTTTACGTAACTTAAAATAAAGAAATTAACAAACTTATTGACTATTATTTTATATAAATTATGATACCTGCAATTCAAAAATCTATTTGGCACATGCTTCATAGAAGCTGCAAGTAAATGTGCCCTTACGCGATTAAATGTTATAAATTTAGAAATAAAAAAACTATTAACATCTATTAACTCCGAAAATATTGCACTAAAAGCAGTATGGGGCCGAATGAATGCATTTGGCCTATACTCCATACTACTTATAATTGTACTATTGATATCGGTATGAGTTGCAAGTATCTGTGCCTTGCAAAAAGAACAATTCTTAACATCCTTTAGTATTCTCTTTGCAAGGCATCCAGCAACATATGTATGTGTGTGCCTTACTGCGTGTGTAATAGGCGCTGCACACTCATACGTATATTCTGGTATTTCTTCAAGATCCGTTTGAAATAATTGGAACGCATCGTTTTCGGCTGCACCCGTTAGAAAGAATTTCATGGTGTCCAGTGCTTCCCCATGGTCACTCTCACAATTCGCGTTCGCCGAATGGCGTGAAAAAAAGTTATTAATAATCAAAGTTTTAAACGTGTTTACAAACGACGTACACGTGGGGTTCACATTTCGTACACCATGACTTCGAATGCAAACGAAAAAGTTTTCAAGCGGATCTTGATTAAAATTTCTTAAGTAGAGAAATTTGAAGCCTTCAGACTATCCGTATCCAATTCTTCACCGAAGGTGGGGTCGTCAATCCTCTTCGGGTGATGAACTGGATTGAATCCAGGATCTTCAACTCGTCGGTCCAGAATTCTTCGTGTTTGGACCTTCCGGTGACCGTAGCCCGCAACTCCTTTCCCACGATGGAAACGGTTGACGAGCTGTTAACACTGTCGAACAGTTGATCAAAGAAGATCAAAAAGTCGGCAGTGTCATCAGCGGAAGGTGAAACAAGTCGCGATACAAAGTTCCATTGAAGAATATATAAAAAGAAATACTTACCATGACGTGCAATCCAACGGAGAGCTGAGGAAACCTGGTGGGATAGGACTTGTGCAGCTACACTGACCTTCATTTTTCGCAATTTTATTAGCATTAATATGCGAATCGGTCAGTTTATAACACATACGTGTTGCGGTATCACCGATGTCAATGTGATACAGCTGCACAATATCAGTCCAAGATCCCACTTGGTTTTGCCGCTTCCAGGTAAACCTGACCTTGTTTACTAGGAGATTATTTCTAATTCCTTTCAACAGGTGTGGTGGGTCAAAGAGTGGAATAACCACTCTTCCACCCACCTCGAAGCCTACGTGCTTCTTCCGGGCACCTTTTCGTATGTATTCGGCGTCAGTTTGTTGAATCAACGCACTGGTTGCCGATACATTCGCTGCATGCGCAATTTCCCGTAGACTGTCGATAATCGGTCTAATGTTCCGCGCGATATGAGCCGACTTCATAGCTCCAGATGTAAAAAAATATGCTATGGGTTGTTTAAATTTCTTTTTAATTCCTCGGATTATAAAAACCATAGCATATGAAAGTTGATTTATTCTATAATATAAAAAAACCTACCCAGTTCCTTAAACTGGGTTTCTGCAGTCATAGATGGCCCTGGATGTACGTCAGAAACATCAAATCACTGCTTGATATCTGAAAAATAAGTGAAATCGACTTTATAAGTATGTGCACAGATAAATTTCATGAAAGTTGATTTATTCTATAATATAAAAAAACCTACCCAGTTCCTCAAACTGGGTTTCTGCAGTCATAGATGACCCTGGATGTAAGTCAGAAACATCAAATGACTGCTTGATATCTGAAAAATAAGTGAAATCGACTTTATAAGTATGTGCATGGATAAATTTCATGAAAATTGATTTATTCTATAATATAAAAAAGCTTACCCAGTTCCTCAAACTGGCTTTCCACAGTCATAGATGTGCCATCTTCTGGTTGCATCATTTCATCTAAAAAATAAGTAACATTGAAGGGAAAAATACATTTGCATGTAAATTATATAAAAATAAAACATAATACTAATTCTTAGCCTTTAAAATGAAGTCGTCCTTTATTGTGGAAAAATACATACCTGTGTCCATCCATTTTCCTTGCAGTCCTGGCAAAGACAATGTGGGGACACTGTCATACTTCAGGTCTGTTGTATTGTGATGACTAGCGTACAGTGACTCCGGTGTGAAATGTATGATGGACGTCGATTAAATCCAGCCTACATATGGCCAAACACCATTTTATTCGTCTCTGAAACATAATTAATTTTTACAATTTAAAAAATTTTTTAAAATCCTTTGATATGTTCGTATATCCGAAATATTACACAAAAAGTGTTAGACTTCACGTAGAACGACCCTTCGTTATTATTGGGAGAAAATTTGTAATATGAATAAAATTACAAAAACTGGTTTTAAAACTGCTCTTCGCGCTTCTGCAATCAGGAACACAACAACGCACCATTTCTGCAAATTTTTAGTCCTGCAACCACCTGCAACAGAAAACAAAATTTAAATGGCCATCGGTTTAAACTCCCTCCAGCGCCAAAACGTGTTTTATCCGCCGACTACATAGCACTACATAGAAGTACATGTGTCGAAAAATGCGACTTTAGCACCATTGGTGATAAGGGCCGGTAGCTTATGACTGACCATACTATTCTAATGGGAGTTAACAGTGACTTGCACAGACGTACGCCACAGTAGTAATATGATTTTGACTTTTATTCAAAATATACAAATATTTTTCATTGGAATGTTTGACTTCTGTCCCTCAAATATTACTTTCTTTAACTAAATGTTAAGAACGTCCTACTGTCAAAGCGTTTAGTTGTCATTTATTCATTCATCATGTTTTAAAAGCAAGAATAGGCGCATGCGTCACAGGGAATGTATACAGTGACTGAACCCATGGACATAGGAATTAGAAGACGAAGCGCAAGGTCCCATTCCTAAGTTCGAAAGTACACTTTGTTTCTTTAAGGAATCACCCCCACCACGGGAATTTCCGGACCTGTTTATACGACCGTGGTAGTTATACACTACTTATTACCTCTTATCTTAACTTCTTCGCATGTAATCTTTACTGATACTGCCAGTTACTCTTTCTTATTACTTGAATACGTTGTTAACATTAGCGGGTACAAATTCATTCGACTTTTGAGAAAAAATTGCCTCGATTCCATGACTGTTCTTCAACAGGTGTCTGTTAGTATAAATTTACGTAATTCTACATAAAATTACAAATACTTGAAATTCGGTTAATATTCAGTTATATTACAAGTCACAGTCTATGATTGTGTTTATTTTACGAAATTTTTTACGATTTCATGTTCGGCTTTCATTACAGATTGCCAGATTTAAGTGGACCAGAAATGGCGTGCAACCGACACCGTGACAGCTAACGGCAAATCAAACGCAATTCAACAGCGTGGGGAGACTCCGTGGCCCGTGCGCTGTGTCCGTGCACTCAGCAATCAACGGGAACCGTGTATGTATATGCGATGTGCAAGAGAGACAATCGATTTCGTAAATTCCAACTTCTGTCTGAACCATTGCACAAACGAACTTTTCACGGGTATAGAACTCACGGGTAGACTTCCCTACAGGGTGGTCTGGTCCGTATAAACATCAATAAACACATTTTAATTGAAAGAATTAGAATTTTAGAGAGTGTGCAATTGTGACAGACGCCGATGAAAAAACACAAGATGGCTGCACAAGTCACATTTTGTCAAATATCTCACGATTTAATGGTTTTCTCGTCAAACGCAGACCAGACCACCCTGCACACCACTATCACACTATTGTAGAAATCCAATTTTTGTCACTGTATCACTTCTGGAACGCAGAAGTTGGAATTTACGATTCGACGCGTCCAGTCACAGAAATAAACAGTGGTATAGTTCAAGGATTCTCCGATAGAGCCGTTTATGGTATTTGTCAGTCACTTTGGCGTGCGTTACC
>NW_015373985.1:605895-613987 GCF_001272555.1 Dufourea novaeangliae | reverse complement strand
TTAAGTAGTATTCGGAGATCTGATTTAAGAGGTAGTGGGAGTGAGGAAAGGTCCAATAGGAAGTCTTGGATGTTACTAGGTGTTGATGAGTAAGAGGCTAAAGGGTATGATTTTGGGATTGGTGAGTAAGTGGTTCAGGCGTGACTCAGGGTTGCTTCAAGGGTCGTATGCGTAATTATGTACTGAAGATAGGAAGAAATTTGGGGCTGCTTATCTTAAACTAAGCGGTAAATATAAAAATATGCCCTAGCTTAGAGCGGTATCCAACACCTCCCTCCTTAAGATTGGAGAGTAATCGACAATTAATCTAAGATAAATAATAATGTAAAATACACAAAATCTTAAATTGTAAACACTTTTAAGAAGTTATTTAAGGTTTTTTTTTTTTTATAATGTTATTTGTGAGTATAATGGTAATACTAAAATAAATAATAATTATTTTAAATAATAAGTAAAAGTATTGGAGAACTTATAAGGAATCTATTGAGGGTTTCTTAAATAATATTACTTAACTTCTAATTATACTACAGAGTTTTTCATTAGTTATTATACAATCAATTTAGAATTATTTACTATAGCGGAGTTGTGCTTTTACGGACTCTTGATCTAGTCCTGTATTTAACTGGTTGTGGTGGTTCTTCATCTTCAGAGATTACTGGTATGGCTTCTGTCGTTGGTTGAGGTCTCGATGAGACATTATAAGTCACAATCTCTCCTGGTGTTATCGTCGAATCGAAGTTACAGTTGACGAAATTTTTAATGATGGGTGGTAATGTTTGTCCTGTAGCTGGATGCGTAGTAGAACAGCACAACCGTCGAATCCAATGAAGACATCGGGAACAATTTTTGAAAATTATGAGTATTGTAATTGCGCCGATTACTCCAAGGACAATAGTGTACCACTTGGCGTGTGTAACCATAAAAGGTTGATTAATTTGTTTTGTAATTATTTCGTCGAATTCGTTAAGTTTTTTGTTGGCGTACTTTAAATCAGAAAGATCCATATTGGCCAGGTGAATAGTCTTTAGTTCCGAAGACTTTATTTTTTCCAAATGTGGAGTTAGAATACAGCAGTCGTCATTTATAATACTGATATTTGGAACATAATAGGTGATGTTCTTATTGGTTTTATAAGTTGTTTCGAGGGCAAAAAGATTTGTGTAACCCTTGCAGTTGTTTTGTAAATGAATGGTTCCAGTTTTCTCCAGGGTGACATCTTCCATATGATTTCCATCGCAGATTATTGTCAAGGTTGTTGGATTTTGAAGAACGTAGATCCATTCGTTGTTGGAGATGTACTTCCAAGTTTCGATTGTAGCCTTTATAGTCTTGGTTTCACAGTCATTTGGTATTTTCTTAACGTATGAAGAGAATATACTGACTTCGCAGATTGGCTGAGTTGTCACTTGCGTTGTGTGAAGATCGTAGCAGATGTATAGTTGGTCCAAATACTCGATGCAGTCTGACAATTCTTTAAGGAAGGTAACTTGTGTTTTGGACTTTGATAAAAGGATATGGTTGTTTCGTGGAATAATATAGGAGTAGAAAGATGAATGATTGTGTTGAATTGGAAGTGGAATGAGTTCATAAACATCAAAAACCATTTTCCTAACTAAAGGAATATTAAGAGCAAAAATAATGATGTCATTAGACGTGATAATTTGAAGTTGAATCAATTTATAAAATGATCGAATATTTTGTGGTTCTGGTTTCATAATTAAATTTAATTCACCTTTGTAATTTTTTAATTCTTCATGTAAAATTTCGGGAGTTATAATTAATGGGGATACAATGTTATGTTCAGCCAGATTAATTGTTTCAATATATTGAGTATATTCACGATTAATACGATTTACAAGAGCAAGAAGTGAACTGTTTTTTGGTTAATTGGTTAATTTGTTGGTTAATTGTTGTTTCCAATGATAATCGCGTTATGTGTGAGTTTGTTTGAATTGTGAACTCATTAATTCTGTTGATATTTTCGTTCATAGTTGCTTCTTGATATTTTAGAGAAGAAATAGAATTATTGAAATTTCTAATTGTACTAGCTATTACTTGTACTTGCGACTTGAGGAGTGTTTGCGTTTGTCGATTATTATTTATTAAAGCTTTAATACTGTCTTCGTAATATTGAGCATCATCGGCATCAGGTGTACCGAAAATCCATTTAAGTGCATATGAAACACCGTTTATAAGTCCTCGCTTTTTCCTAATTGAAGACTGTCGACTTAATTGCTGTAAAATATTGTGTTTTCTATCTATTTCATCTAATTCATTCTCAATCAACTTAAGAGTTCGCTCACAGTGATAACTGATGTGATTATGTTGAGAAGGGTCTTTAACGGTTAACATACAAATACCTTGAGTTTTTATCAAATATTCATGTAATATACGAGTAGCGTCATTTAGATAGGTAATATTAATATGAGTTAATAGTGTTAATTTAGAATTTGAAATTTGGGCAATACCCTTTTTATTATAGAAAATTCCACTTGAATTAATAAGCGGTTGATTATAATAGTAATGACTCGATGTTAGGAGAGGTAATAAGAGGAGGAATGGAATCGTCAGATTCATCTGGAAAATATAAATTAAGGAGATTAGTATGGTATTTCTTTCTCTTTTTACCGATCTGGAGCTCTACTGTATGATTTGGAAAAACTCGAGTGATTCGATAAGGGCCATTGGCTTTTTGAGAAAGTTTCTTTGATAATCCTAATTTAATTTGCACATTTTTAATTTTTACAAGATCATTTACTTTAAATTCTACAAGTTTCGTGTCACGATCATAATATTTTTTACTTGTTTTTTTTGATTCAATGATATTTTCACGCGCATATTTAAATCCCGTGTTTAATTTATATTGAAGAGATCGGATATAATCATCATAAGTATAATGAAATTCAGGATCTCGTGTGATTGAAGAAGGTAAATAAGCTTTTCTACCATAAAGTACTTCGTACGGTGTGTATCTAGTGGTTTTGTGAACTGAAGTATTATAGCTGAACATTGCAAATGGTACAAATTCGTCCCAATCTTGTTGTTTATTATTAACATAATGTGTAAGATAGTCTGTAAGGGTTAAATGAGATCTTTCCAGAGCACCATTAGTTTGTGGGTGATAAGGGGTAGTAGACAGATGTTTTGTTTGGAATAATTTATTGAATTCTTTAATTAAATTAGACATAAAGTCAGAGCCTTGATCAGATAAAAGTTTCTGAGGAATTCTAAAATTAAGAAATATTGATACTAAAGTTTCTGCTACAGTTTTAGCTTCATGATCTGGTACAGGAAATGCAAATGAGAATTTGGTCAAATCGTCTTGTGCGGTGATAATAAAACGATTTCCTTTTTCAGTCAATGGAAGGGGACCTACTACATCGATAGCAAGTCTTTCGAATGGGGTTTCAGAAGTATTTGTGATTTCCATCGGTTGTTTCGTTGGTTTAAAATTAGTTTTATTCAATTGGCAAGAACGACATATTTTAATATAATTTCTAATATCTTGCTTCATCGTGGACCAGTAATAACGCTCTTTTATTTTAGAATATGTTTTATTGAAACCAAAATGTCCTGCTAGTTTACTATCATGACATTCTTGTAATATAGATTTTATTTCATCCTGATTTTTCGGAACTAATTTTGTGGTATTAAAAAATTTTATTTCATTATGAGAAAAAATAAAAGTTATCATTTCGTTTAACATATGTGGTTTAATGCTATTTCCTTTTTCTGGGGGAATAAGAACGAACGATTTTTTTCCAATTAAATTTTTTAATGTTATTAGACATTCAAAAATGTGCTTATATTCAATTTTATCATGATGGAGATTTTTAGCGAATAAAATATATAACGTTTGCTTTTCATTTTTCAATTGATTTAATCCATTCATGGATGGTTTTAATTCATCAATATTGAAGTTTGACTGGACATAATCAGAATAAGGATTACTCTCATCTAGATCTTCAGACCAAAAAATTACAATTGGGTCATTAATTTTTTTTAAAGGCATATTTTCTCGTTGAAATTCAAATATCTCTTGATTAGTATAATGGAATTTAACAAAGTCCTGGTACGTTTTATTAAATTTAGGAATTATATTAATATTAATAGATGTTTCTTCCATTACTTCTGGAAAAAGACGCGATAAGCCATCTGCGTTGGAATTGACTCTACCTGGTTTATATTTAATTGTATATTCATACTCATTTAAGCGTAATCGCCATCTAACAAGTCTGGAAGATGGATTTTTGCAATTCATTAACCATTGAAGGGGTCTGTGGTCAGTGTATATTGTAAAAATTCGTCCATATAGATATGGTCGAAAATGATCAATGGTATTAATAATAGCAAGCAATTCTTTTTCAGTTGTAGAATAGTTCTGTTCGGCATTATTTAGCGTTCTTGAATAGTATGCTACTGGTAAATCTTTTCCATCTGTAATTTGTGATAATACACCACCAATTCCTACATTTGAAGCGTCACAAGTAACTATAAAGGGTTGAGAAAAATCAGGGTACTGTAGTAGTGGTTCTTGCATTAAAGTAGATTTGAGTTTTTGAAATGCATTTTCTTGTAATTCGGTCCAATTAAAAGGAGTATCTTCCTTTAATAAAATTGTTAGGGGTTTAGCAATTGTTGAAAAATTGGGAATGAATTTACGATAATAACCCGTCATTCCTAAAAATATTTTTATACCTTTTTGATTTTGAGGACGTGGAAGTTTCTGAATTGATTCTATTTTAGAAGGATTCGGTTTAACTCCTTCGTTTGAAATTATATGCCCTAAATATTGGCATGATTTTTTCATAAAATCACACTTGTCAGGTTGAAGTCTGAGAGAATTTTCACGTAGTCTTGAAAATATGTTGGCTAATTTCATATTATGATCCTCCATATCTGATCCATATACAACAATATCATCAAGATAAACAAAGCATTGCTTATTTGTTAATCCTGTTAGAACTACGTTCATCATTCTTTGAAAACATGCTGGAGCATTTTTTAGCCCAAATGGCATACGATTATATTCGTAATGTCCATCCGGTGTAGAGAAGGCTGTTTTAGGCGAATCTTTGGGATTCATAGGGATCTGATGAAACCCGCTTGCAAGATCTAATGTTGTGAAGTACTTAGCATGACCTAATTGATCCAAAATATCTTCAATATTTGGCAGTGGATACGCATCGCCAATAGTCTTTTCATTCAGTTTCCTATAGTCTATAACTACTCTCCATTTCTTCATTCCTGAGGAATCAATTTTTTTTGGGACTACCCATAGTGGACTGGACCATGGGCTAGTAGATGGCTTTATAATTCCCTGCGCTAACATTTTCTCTACTTGTTTTGAGACTTCATTTTTATGAATTTCAGGATATCGATATGACTTTACATGAATGGGCATATTATCACAAGTAGGAATTTCATGTGTTGCAGCTGTGGTTGCAGTCAAATTATCATTGGGAAGGAAAAATATATCTTCAAATTCTTCACATAAATTTTTAATTGATAATTTCTCTTCTTCATTGAGATGACTAAGACGAAGATTTTCATTTAATAATTTGATACGATTTGATTTTTTATTTATATTTTCTTCTAATACCTCAAAAATTTGGGCTCTTTGAGGTAAAGGCTCGATTTTAATAGAGGGCTTAATAAATGATTGTTTTTCCGTCGATCGGTTTACGATTGTGATAAGAACTTCATTACTAGTTGTAACTTTAACAATAGCATTTGGAATTAATAATGTTCTCTCTTCATCTAAAGCTACAGCTTGAATAATTCCTTCTTTAAGATTATAAGGATTATGTATTTTAAATTTCGCAACCATTTCTGATCTTGATCCAATAGTAATTATTTCTTCCGACCTTTGAGCCGTATTAAAGTTTAAAGGAATAGAAAATGGAATACAATCGATGTTGATACAATTATTTTTATAAGATATCTCGGCATTTTTAGTATTAAAAAAATCATTACCTAGTAAACCATCAAAGGGTATATTTGATTCATTATTATCATCAATTAATTGAAGATCAATCAAGAATTTGTTTCGATGAATTTCTAATTCGAGTTGAATTTCTCCAGAAGTTTGAATAGGTGCATTTTTTTGTATGCCCGTTAAGATTATAGTTTTGTTATTGATAATTTGATAATTACTGAGACTTTGTTTTTTTATTAAAGAGACGGAGGCTCCCGTGTCTATAAGGAATTTAAGAACTTTATCAGGGGAAGTTGCTGAAGAATATTCGACTAATATATATGTTAAATCATTATTATTAAAGTTGATATGCGCAAAATTTGAATTTGAAAATTCGCTTATGACGGACTGTTCTATTCTTTTTATATCAGTTTGAGGAACAAAATGAACGTTTTTCTTATGAGAAAGAGTACGATAAAAATTTGAACGTGGCTCTATACGTTGTCTCTGTGAATTTTCGGCTGTGAGATTGATTTGAGAGGTACTAGGAGATTCAGTGTCAAAATTGGGTGTTTGCATTTCTGTTTCATGAAAATTAATTGGTCGTTGATTATTAGAGTTGAGATTAACTTGACTGTTTCTGTTTCTTTTAATGTTTGACAAAAATCTCTTCACGCATTCTTCAATCGAATGACCTGGTTTTTTACAATAAGTACACTGAGTGGTCTGTCGATTAAATTGTTTAACAGCTAATTGTGTGTTAAAATTCTGATTCTGTTCTGAACGTCTGTACTGTGTATTTGAATTTGATGGGTATAAAGTTTTGTGATTAGATTGTCCTTGGGTAAAATGAATTGGTTTGAAATGATTTATAAGTTTAACATTTTTAAAGCGGCAGTCATTACTTGAATGATTTGTTCGATTGCAATAAACACATTTCTGTGGAATTACATGCCGTATTCTAAGGGCTTTCTCTTCAGCAGTTGCGGCAGTAAAAGCATGATTAATAGTTTTAAATTCTCTATAACGAAGCATTTGAGATATTTGCGGGTGAGTATGATAAATAAAACGATTTAATGTCATATCAGTTATCATTGCAATGCGTCCTGCAAGTGTATTTGCTTCCAAATCAGATGCATGAATCGCAGCTAATATTCTAGATGACAAATCTTCCAATCTTTGGAAAAATTAAGAAACACTCTCAGGTTTGCCCTGTCTCATTGAATTAAGGTCCTCAAGAAGCTGATCAAGTGATTTTTTATCTTGGTAAAGATTTAATAATAATTCTGAAATTTCTTCCCACGTCGTTAAATTACAATGTATATCTATTTGTTCTCTGGCTTTTCCCGTAATTTTACTTTTCACATATAATAATAAAAGAGATTTTTGTGATTCATGAGCGTTTTCAAAAACCGCATCTACTTGTTTAATAAAACTTCGAATTTTATATCGATCACCATCAAATGTATCAGGGATGAATTTAGTAAGAAATTCAAGACTAGCACGAGGTGCAGTTACAGCTTGGTTTTGAGTCATGATTATAAGATTAATTATTAGGATAAGGAAAGATAATAAAGGAAAAGAAGAATTGTCAAACCTAACGAGTATTTTAGAAAACTATGCTACTCACGGCGGTAGAAGGTAGAAAGTCTCCTTGCAATCGGTGCTGGAGTTGCTGATTCCAGTTTATTCTCACAGGTTGCAGTGCCTTTCCGTATCGCTTGTCGTGGTTCTTCGTGCCTTGTTGTCTTCGTCGTCCAGTTTCACAATAAAAATTGCCACTTAAATGCCAAGGGTGAAGTTGCTAATTTCACTTTTTTTCACTGGTCATTAAAGTGCTGGACATCCCATCCTCGTCGCCAAAATTTCTGTTAGATTCCGATGTTTAATATTTAAAAATAATAATTTTTATTCTACTAAACTTTTGAACACGAAACCTTACAAGTTTTCTAAAGTATTTAGGCTATAGTTTCTAAAAACTGTTAGGTTGTAGTGATTCTTCTATATGTCTCACTCAGGATCTTAGACAATAATCTACCTTGTTAATTCTTAACGCGCCCTTAAGTAGTATTCGGAGATCTGATTTAAGAGGTAGTGGGAGTGAGGAAAGGTCCAATAGGAAGTCTTGGATGTTACTAGGTGTTGATGAGTAAGAGGCTAAAGGGTATGATTTTG